>NC_137015.1:14542003-14742003 GCF_032717465.1 Coenobita brevimanus | reverse complement strand
ATAACAGAAGCAAGGGAGAGGAAGGAAAGAAAGATATGCGAGGGAGGGAGGGAGGGAAAGGGTGGAGGAAAGGTGGGATGAGAGGGAAGGCAAGGGGAGTCCTTGACCGTGGGATGCTGTCAGTCAATTCACGAAGCGCCTGGAAGGAAAGGGGAGGATATGAAGGAAGAGAAGTGTAGGAAGAAAGGGAAGGGAAGGGAAGAGAATGGAAGGGGAGAAGGGGAGTGGTGGATAGGAGAGAAGGAAACGAGAGGGCTGAAAGGAAGGGAAGGGAAGAAAATGAGACGCTTGAAGGACAGGGCAGGGAAGGAGGGCAAGGGAGTGGGGGAAGGGAGGAAAGGAAATGAGAGGTGTGGAAGGCTAGGGCACATCCTTAATTCATGAACATTCCCAGGTCCCGGACCCTGGGATGATGTTAGTCGTCACTTCACTAAATGGAGGGGGGAGGAAGAGAGACAGAAGGAAGTGCATGGGAGGGAGACGATGTAAGTAAGGGACGGGAAGGAAAGAAGAGTTGAGGAATGGAGGGAAGGGTAGGAAGGGAGGAGAGTGAGATGAGACTTAAGAAAAAGAGGGGAGAAACGAGAGAGAGAGAATAGGAGACTACACCCACAAACACATCACATCGTCCTCCAGAGCTAGCCATTGAATTATCAGGCGTGAGATCCAGCAGCTCCTGTCTTATACGAACAGGGTTAGCTTCACCTGTGCAGTGGTGGACAGGTCACGTGGAAGTCAAACAGCCTTCCAAACTAGTGTTCTCACTTGAGTGAATACCGTTTCACTCTTCGGAGTGCAGGGCATCTCTCCGACAAGGGCAACGTAATTTCCAAACCACTCCACATAATGGGTTAGGTTTCTTATCACTGATTAGGGTTTCGCAAAAACTGTTTTCCGGATCCAGAATCTATAACACGATTCGGATCGGTTCCAAAAGTTATTCGAATTTTCCCTGGGACATGAGCTATCTACCCACCAAATTTGGTCTCCAAATCTCTCTTTTAGTTTTTAAGAAATCCTGCTAACAGACAAACAAAAAACAAACAGGGGTGAAAACATACTATCCTTGTCGGAGAGAGATGTACTTGTATGCTAATTGTATCACGTCATAATTATATATAGTTGTGTTTGATGAAGGCTATTTGTTAATCTTTAAGACTGAATATCCTTGTTTTTTATCATACCTAGCTGTATCACGTCGCCAATAAGATTTATGAGTGTTCGTTAACTGGGAGTTTCAGTGTAGTAGATTGTACCAGTATATTTTCTGCCTTAATTCCCTATTCACATGAAGCATAATCATTTCGTCATACCCACACATCAGCTTCAAGTATGGCATAATACGAATGAGAAAAGTGGGTGGGTTGGAAAGCAGATGAAATTAGTCGCATGAAAATTAGGTATCTACCTGTATATTTATCATGCACTCCATTTTTGTCCAGTCACGAGTAAAGGCTCCTCGACTATGTTACCCAGACCAGACATTTGACTAAGAATGAGCAGCTTCGTTTGCCGCAAACTGGTATCGTGTGAATAACAAACCCCAGTCACCCTGAGATGTAAATCCTTATAGGCCACATGTGGTTGGAGCACCTTAATCCACTAGATCACACCATGCGTCATTTTGTTATATGTTATCACCCAGAGTAGTAAATGGCTTCCTGGATTACTGGGAACAATTTAGCATGCCACTCATTGTACAATCGCCTAAAGGCTAGATCGATTAAGTGGATGGTAGGTACCCGCCACCTTCCACGTTTAAATTCACCAGTATACAAAAACTGGCATAGTTTCTGAGGAAGAGACACACGTGTTTCGGGGAAGAAGAAGACTACAGTAGATCGGAGGTTATCTGAATATTTAGCAATACTATGAGAATATGAATTATTGAACGGGGAAACATAAAGTAGTAGTAGTTGCAGCCCCAGGCTCATTTGAATTTAAATCCGGTGAACAGCAGTCGAAAGTTGTGCTTATTCTCCAGTCCCTGATCCCCCTTATGAATCGAAGGATTGGGTTGAGTCTGAGGTATATTATTTTGTGTAACCAAGCAAATCTGCAATCCGATCATATCGGTACCATGACGTGAAGCCGTCCCTTTCCACCAAATAATGGATGATAGTAGATCAGTCCACGCATAACACAAGAAACATAAAACTTGAAATAAAAAACGTAGGTGGTATTCACTTTTACACTCGTTCCTTAATTATGTATTATGCTATGAAGATTTTAATATTCTCCCATGTACCAGTCATTAACTTCCACACTCGTATCCCGCAACCTCATTGTAATAAAATCGTCTGGCTTTAGCTGGAATAGAATACTTGACTTGTTTTTGATAACAAGAGTGTTAAGTGACCGCATAGCTCTCTCAGGCTCCTATAACTGCCACTTATCTCAGTAATATCATCAGGCGTTGGCTGGAACGGAATAGTTGAGTCATGCTAACCACTGGCGATGGTGTAACAGGGGCAAAGATGACTCACTTGAAGCATCGTGTCTTCAGCAAGGCGGCTAACATAGGGAACAAAGATGCTCTGGGGCCTGGTGATGAGGTGATCCCTTCTGTACGATGACGCAGGATTTTATTTCTTTCGTGCTGCTGCCAGGCTTATTTCATGCAGCTTAAAGAAGACTTCTGTGTAGTGAAGAGGCCAGAAACAACCCCCTGTATCCTTGTCGGCAAGATGGCGGTCAAATTTTAGTTTATTGTTGTTACCCCAGGCGAACTAAGAGGTTGTCTTGCTGACCAGTTGGTAATATTTTCTTATTCTTGTTACAGTATTTAAATCTCTCTCTCTCTCTCTCTCTCTCTCTCTCTCTCTCTCTCTCTCTGTGTGTGTGTGTGTGTGTGTGTGTGTGTGTGTGTGTGTGTGTGTGTGTGTGTGTGTGTGTATTTGTTTGTCTATATATCTATGTATCTTACTCCTTGTCTGCCTGTGTGTACGACTATGTCTGTATAAATACGATATGTTGCTAAACGTCAAGGCCAAAGCAGTGACAAACGTCAGGCCTTCTGATGTGTAGTGTTCAAAATCCTCCTCCGTCCCTCCCCAACAAATCACAGTTTACAGATGCCATCTTTCAGTAACCAGGTTAGGTCTTTTTGTGTAGCCTTATAAATGTAACAGGCCTGTGGTAATTGTTGTACCACTTAGCAAATTTGGCTTTATCAGTTTTTACTAACATTTCCTTTCCTCCCTTACAGGTAAGTCTGCTGTCTTGGTTACTCGAGGTGGACTGCTGTTGAGTACACACCCAACTTATATGGAAAGAAGCCAATATCCACCCAATTCCGAAGAAAGGATTACAGACCAATAGCTGTCACATCTTCTCTTGGTAAGGTATTTGAAACTTTAATTAATAAAACACATTGTTAAAAATCTTGAATCCAACAATTTAATTAGTGATAGACAATATGGTTTTGGCCACGAAAGATCCACCACTGACATACTCAATCTCTTAACTCAAACCATCCATCAATCAATTGATCATTTTGGAGAAACTCATGCAGTAGCTCTTGATATCTCTAAAGCTTTCGACAGAGTATGGCACCGTTCCCTGCTTTCCAAACTCCCTTGCTATGGACTAACGTCTTTTGTTCCTTTGATTTCTTCTTATCTTAGTGACAGGAAAATAAGAGTTAAAGTAGATGATGTATATTCCAATTCCCACTCAATTAACGCCGGCATGCTGCAGGGATCAGTTCTGGCGCCATCCCTATTCCTGGTTCATATTAATGATCTCTTATCTGTCACCCACAACCCCATTCACTCATATGCAGATGACTCAACACTACATAGTTCACTCACACTCAGACACCCATTTACAAAGTCAAATATCTCTACCTCTCAACTCAGTACAGCCATCTCCATAAATCAAGATCTATCTACGATCAGTGAATGGGGACAAAACAACCTTGTCTCTTTTAATGCTAGTAAAACTAAATATATAAAGTTTACTAATAGACAGATATTGCCAGATTCGTACATTACCTTCAGTGCTACTAATGTCCCTATCTCCAAAAGTATTGAAATTCTTGGCGTCTCACTTAACAGTGCTCTCAGCTGGACCTCTCATGTCAGATCACTTGCTAAAACCGCCTCAAAGAAACTTGGATTATTGTACAAAGTCCGTAACTTCTTCACTGACGAGCAGTTAGCTATAATTTATAAGAGTCATATGCTCTCTCAGCTTGAATATTGCTCACCCTTGTGGAATGGTTGTGGAGAGGTTGCATTAAGACAACTAGACAAAATTCAGAACAAAGCTGTTAGAATCATTAACAACCCTGTCATTACATATAAACTACCTCCCCTGCAAGTAGGAAGGAATGTTGCCTCCCTTGCATTATTTTGCAGATATTTTTTTGGCAAATGCTCAGACGAAGTTGCGTCCATGGTGCCACCTCTCCATGCCTTCCCTCGTGCTACACGGGCATCTGGTAGCGCTCATGATTGGAATGTCACTCAGCCATATTGCAGAACTTCTGCTTATCAGAATTCTTTCATTCCCCGAACTGCATCTCTCTGGAATTCGCTTCCCCAGAGTTGTTTCCCTCCAAATTTCAACCGACAGCTGTTCAAGTCTAACTGTTACAGATATTTTATGAACGGAGGACGCCAGTAATCTGGTGTATGGATTGTTTTTTTTTTTACTCATTTGTTTTTCCTTCCTCCGTTCTGTTTTATATATATATATATATATATATATATATATATATATATATATATATATATATATATATATATATATATATATATATATATATATATATATTGTGTGTGTGTGTGCTTGCAGAATATACAGGATCTCCCATGAAACGTGTAACGTAGTTGGAAGAGTAATCAGGGACCAACTTATATAAGAAATGCTGTGATAACATGATACGGGTGAAAACAGTCTCCCTCATATTTACCCTAAGTTCTTCAATAGCTGTATGTCCGCAGCGGTTGAGAACTGGAGCTGTACTGATGCATCATTTGTTCAAAAATACACCAAGAATCACCTTTTTAAATCGACACACGTTTCGCTGCCCACCCTTTATATACACGTACGATGACATTGGCGAGGGTTTAAGATTAATGCTGAGTTAGTGGAGCGCATCAGGGTGACTATGAAAAAGTAACTCCTATCACAGGTTAGCTTGGCCATCCTTGCCTGAAGGTAAGAATGAGTAATGGTTAACGAACTCGCGTGTAACTGCAGTGTACCAATAAAATTTTATGGGCATAATTTTCGGTAATTACATGTATTTACTGTACTAATAGCTTTAATTAATATGTAGTTGGATAGTATGGGAGAAATAACACAGCATTTAATAATGGCATTTTTTTCCCCCCCTCTGCTAACAAAGTTGGAGGATTTATGTATTCACCCTTGTTTGTCTGTCTGTTTGTCTGCTTTTTTGTAAGATATCTATTATAAAAAAAAAAATCTAATTTCAGTAAAACCTGCTGGATGGGTGGACAGTGGGTCAAGGAAGATGTGATTAGGTTTTGAGATGGACGGACCCGGATGCAGAAACTCATAACTTTATTGGCCTTGGTGGATGTACAGTATGCGCTCTCTGAAATTGCGTAAGAGGGTAAACTATGACCGTCGAATTAAGTGACTGTGAGACCGTAGGATTATTCATCTTTTGGGAAAGACCAAGTACGGCAGTAAATCATAATTCTTTTAGCGTTGGCGACAGTATACGCTGTCTGAATGCATTCCAGTTACAGTATGTTTGCGTTTACACATGTTATGGTATTTCAGACAATGACCTTCATACAGACGCAAGATTTGGCTCCCTTGTTTCCTAACATTTTTCATACCCACATCACGAAGCAGCTTTTTTTTTTTTTTTTTTTTTTTTTTTTTTTTTGAGGAAAACGTACAATACAAAAAAAAAAATGATAACTATTGCTTATCATTGTGGTGCAGAGTATTATGTACGACATAAAACAACGTCTCATAATTCATCATCATCATCATCCGGACCTTCTTTCCCACCCAAAGGCAGGGTGAGGGGTAGCAATGTCCAGACAGGACAAACTTGCCCAATCCAAGGAGGCCACACTTCCATTCACTCATCATTCAGGCCCCCGGCATCCTGGCTCCACCACATTCTTCAGCTTCACACAGCGTATCCGATTGAGTCAATCCGGACGCTGTCATGCTCACAAGGGGTGCCAAAATCCCTGTTCATGCACTTCTCACAAAATTCATCCAGCCAGCTCGATCTCTTGTCAGTTCCCTAGCCTCACCGACTTCCAAACCTCTCTTCCTCACATACTCATCCACCATATCTTTCCATCTTCTCCTTGGCCTACCTCGCCGCCTCCCTCCTTCAGATTCGTTCAGGTATACCTTTTTTACCACTCAATTGTTATCCATTCTTTCCACATGACCATACCATCTCAGGACACTCTCTTCGATTCTGGTGTCCACCGACTTCGTCACTCCATATCTTTCACAAATCACATTATTTCGTATCCTATCCACCCTCTGTACTCCTCGTACATTCCTCAGCAGTCTCATCTCCACTGCTTTTACTCTTGACTTTTCATTTTCATGCCACACCATAGTCTCACACCCATATATTAGAGTTGGCACTAATACTCCCTCATGTAAGCCTCGTGCAGCTGCAACACTCAAGCCTCTGTTTTTTATCAAGGCCTTCATTGCACCAGCCATTTTTCTTCCTTGTATCACTACTTTCAACTTCTTTTGCACATTTTCCTCTCTTTTCTATCACTGTACCTAAGTATTTGAACTCTCTCATCAATTCCAGTCTCTCTCCATTAACTGTGACATCACACTGGGAGTCGCCCTCTCTCTCGGTATCCATCACTTTACTCTTCTCTACATTTATTCTCAAGGCACGACGCTCACAGACATCAGTAAAACTCTGCACTAGCCTGCTGAGTTCTTGTCCGGTACTTGCAAGCAGTACTGCATCATCAGCATACAGCAAATTTGAGATATTCCTTCTATCACCATTCATTGCCAGCGCCATCCCTCTCTCCATTACTCGTGTTTTTACTTCTCTCATCACCCCATCCATATATATATATTGAACAACCAAGGGGACATCACACAACCTTGTCGCACGCCCACACCGATCGTGAACCACTCCCTTAGATGCCCATTAACCCTTACACATGCTTCGCTACCATCATAAAAACTCTTTACAGCACCTAACAGCTTACCATCTACACCGTACATGCGCAAAACTTTCCACAATCCCTCTCTGTCTACTTTGTCGTATGCCCATAATTACTTACTTAAGCTTTTGTTTATACGTTTTTCTGTATATCAGTTAAACCTTTGTAGTGTCTGCAAACGCTAGAGTTGCCACCCCAGTTTATTAGCACTATCCATAGAATTAGCATGAGGGAATCAAGTGGTTAGTCCAGTGCGGCAAAGTGCGATAAGTTCACCTTCTCCATGAAAGGGAATGAAGTATGGGCAGAAATAGAAAGGATAATAGGGCAAGCGATGGGAAGGGAGAAAGGGGAATGAAGAGAGAGAGAAAAGTGATGGGAAAGAAGAGGTTAAGGAAGCTACGAGTGTAACGGTGTAGAATAACAACATAGCTGCCATTTTAAGATGGCCTTTCTTTATATGCCTGTTTTACGTTAGTAAATTTTAAAAACAATGTGACTAACGTCTGGTAGTGGCGTAGTTGAGAACCTTTTGGAGTGACAGCCTTACCTTTCATCCAGTTTTCTTACCTCTCAGATCCGTCTCTACTCTTAACAAACTGGGTAGATGAACATTACACTGTGGACGATTAATGATACAGTTCTTGTACCTGTATACACAATATTAGAACACAAGTATATTGTTTTGGATGAGCTAGTGCATTTGGGAAACAAAAGGCCGATTTATTATTATTATTATTATTATTATTATTATTATTATTATTACTATTATTATTATTGCTGTTGTTGTTGTTGGTGGGGGGGGGCCGCTCACCATCCACTCAGTCGATGTAGTGCTGCTGTCGGGTGTCTGCCCTTTCCTCTCCTCCATCCTTCTTTCCTTCCATCCTCTTCTGTCTTCCTTTCCTTCATTCTTTCCTTGGCCTTCTGCCTACGGGTAACTTTACACTCCCTCTTCTGTCTTTCCTTCATTCATTCCTCTTCCTTCTGCCTGTGGGTGACTCTACACTGAGTGACAAGCCAGATGGTTTCCTGTACACCAGGAAACCATTTACTACGCTGGGTGGTAACCATATAACCAAATTTTGGCGCCTGGTGGTTTAGTGGGTAATTATTGCGCTCCAATCGGATTGAGCCGGTGAAGGTTTATATCCAAGGGGTGGTTGGGGTTGATTGCTCATGTAATGCCACCCAGGGATGAGTGAGGCTGGTCACTCCCATCTTAAATGTCTGGACCAACTGCCTAGCCCCGGGCTCGTACGCTCCTCATGGGGCAATGTAGGATTGGATGATGGATGAATGGATAAATTGTTGTTATTACTATTATTATTATTATTATTATTATTATTATTATTATTATTATTATTATTATTATTATTATTTTTGTTGTTGTTGTTGTCGTTGATGTTGTTGTTATAGTAGTTGTTGTAGTAGTAGTAGTAGTACCAACAGCCGCAGTAGTATCAGCGAATTTTGGTCTCCCACACCCCGGACAGTGTCATGCCTGAAAAGGGTATTTCCGACTAACATAGTATAATAAAGATGTGCATACTAAGGCACACGTGGCATTCCTGTCGTCATTAACAACACCGCTAGTACAAGGACAGTCCTGACTCAGCTGTGGTTTCAATGTTAAGACAAAGTTAGTGGACTGTGAACTGCGGTGAAGCCAGGAAGTTGCAAGTGGACTAATTTTTTAAACTGTAATTTATATTTTCGCATAAATTAGTCGTAACATAATTACATTGTGTGTGTGTGTGTGTGTGTGTGTGTGTGTGTGTGTGTGTGTGTGTGTGTGTGTGTGTGTGTGTGTGGGTGGGTGGGTGGGTGGGTGTGGGTAAATTGTGTGTGTGTGTGTGTGTGTGTGTGAGTGTGTGGGTGTGCGAGAGAGAGAGAGAGAGAGAGAGAGAGAGACAGAGACAGAGACAGACAGACAGACAGACAGACAGACAGAGACAGACAGACAGACAGACAGACAGACAGACAGAGACAGACAGACAGACAGGCAGACAGAGACAGAGAGAGCACAGGGCAGATATCTTCAACCTATACGTGAAACATTTTGAACCATACGGCGTTCGGGCCCTCTCAAACATCAACAGCCACTCACATGCACAGTGTAACATTCCAACACCTGGAAGCATGGAACAATTATCACTATACTTAAACCAAACTAGGACAAAAGAAACCCTTCTTTGTACAGACTTTTAACACTGCTCAGCACTTCGTGCTAGATAAATGAAGACCTCAGTTTTAGCAAAGCCACACATCGTGTTCCCCCTTGCTCCCTCACAGCGCGGCTTTAGAGCACTCTTCTCAACAGACATCTTACCAACCTCACTCAAAATGCATTTGATGGCATCAGTTCCGCAATACCCGTACAGCATACACTTCTTACAAGAATAGACAGCAGTAAAGCCTCTGATGCCTTGCACCGACGAAAACTTATCATCTAAATCTACAGCACAGACATGGAGAGCAACACCAAACCCTGTCCTGCCAATTACTTATTTAGTTGAAAAGCACATTTTACACTCCAGGCAAGTCATCACGAATAGAAAACTTTCCTAACAGAGTTTCACAGGGCTCCATTACTTCACCTACACGCTTCAGCCTATTCTAATCTGTATGTGTACGATATTTCCAACTTTTAAAGAAGATGAACATAGAAAGGAGAAATAAATTATAAATTAAACACCAAGAACTCGAGCCCTGGGCTGTGGATGCAAAGCTTTGCTTGATATGCCTCCACCAAGCCTTGAGCACGGACTCGCCATACAGCCTCCATGACAGGGTTCATTGTGGATTGAAAGGAGACTAAAAATAAAATAAGTAGACTTCATATGACCTTGACCTTTGATCATTTGCTGGCCTAATCAGTTCATCGTCTCTTCATACTGTATCACTGACAAAAATTTGCCTGAAATCCAGTGAGTGGTTCAGGAGATATAGCGACCACACCAATATGACCTTGACATTTGACCCCTTGACCTTACTGACCTAATCAGTTCGTCGTCCCTTCATATTGTATCACTGACAAAAGTTTTGTCTAAATCCGTCGAGGGGTATCAAACACAGAAAAGTGTTATGGAGGCATCCATGAACGCACAGTTGAACAGACCAATCATTTAACCCCTAACCGCCGGGCTAAAATCTGCTCACACCTCAACTCAGTATTGAAAAAAAAAAATAGCTTTACTTCTAATCTTAATATCTCAGAAAGTATAGCAGTTAGGGAAATGAATTAAAGACCATATTACTCATCAACTCTTCTTCTTGTGAGTGAATGTATCCCCAGGTCTGTAAGTCGTCATGTCTGATAAGTAACAACTTGAGGAACAGGGCTAATTTTTGCTGCGAGAACAGGATATGTTCATGTGTCTGGCTGGAGCCCTGGCTATGGCTTTGCTGTTAGCATGATAAATTCTCGATTACTAAATAAACCAAACACAGTGGTGTTCAAGGCACGCTCTATGGCATTATCACCGGAGCCTTTCCTAGTATACTTGGAAAGAGGCTTGGCAGGGGTGGTTGAGGCAAAAGTCCATGTGGGGTGGGAACAAAACTGGACGAGAAATGTTAAAAAATGATCGTCATACACCTGGCAAAGTCACAAAGACGACTGAAATATGGTCGGGCGGACTGGTGGGAATCTCACCCGAGCTTTAGGTGATGAGATAAAGTGGCGGCCACTTCAAACTGTGGCGGGACCGACACCCAGCATCACTGCATCACCAATTTTTTGACAGTTCTGACCAACACCTAGCGTCTGGAGGTTAATGCCTCCTCCACCATAGGTGGACGGAGGCAGAAAAATCTGTACGCCAGATTACAGCTGTCCCCCATTCATTAAAAAATCTATAACATTTGGAATCGAACTGCTGTAGGTTAGAGTTTGGGGGGAACTAATCTGAGGAAGCAAGTTCCAAACAGGAGAAATTCGGGGAATAAAAGAAGTCTGATAGGCAGATGTCCTGAAGTATGGTAAAATAACAGTCAAGTTATGGGCACTACCAAAGCCCGTGCAGCACGAGGGAAGGCATGGAGAGGTGGCACAATGGGTGCAGCTTCGTCTGAGCAATTACCATTGAAGTAATTATTCTTGTGGCTTTGTTCTGAATTTGTCCTGTTGTTTTAATGCAACCTCTCCACATCCACCTCACAAGGGTGAGCATTATTCAGGCTTAGAGCTCACACGGCTCATGCAAGTTGTAGTTGACTGCTTGTTAGTGAAGATATCTCGAATTCTTTGTGATAATCTAAGCTTCTTTGAGAAGGTTTTTGCAAGTGATCTAACATTAGACCTCCAATTGAGGATATTGTTAACGAAAATTTCACTGTTTTTAGAGGGAGGAATATTGGTTACATTGAAGGTAATAGAGGAACTAGGTAATATATGTCTATCACTAAATTGTCCCCATTCAG
This sequence comes from Coenobita brevimanus, assembly GCF_032717465.1. NCBI lineage: Eukaryota > Metazoa > Arthropoda > Malacostraca > Decapoda > Coenobitidae > Coenobita > Coenobita brevimanus. The sequence continues at coordinate 14,730,427 of NC_137015.1, read as the reverse complement.
TGATCTTGGATAAGTCTTGATTTATGGAGACTGCTATGATGAGTTAGGAGTTAGTGATATCAAGCTTTGTGAATGGGTGGTTAAATGTAAGGGAACTGTAAAGCACTGAGTCATCTGCATATGAGTAAATGGGATAATGAGTGACAGACAAGAAATCATTAATATGAATGAAGCATAATGGCATCAATTGAATGAAAATTGCTATATATATATCATCTGCTTTAACTCTTATCTTTCTGTTACTGAGGTATAAGGAGACCAGTCAGACTAAAGATTACAGGCCGTAGCGAGAGAGATGGTTAACAGGGAATGGTGCCTCACTTTGTCAAAAGCTTTAGAAATATCAAGGGCTACAGTATATGTAGGTTTCTCCATTTTGGTCAGTTGACTGAAGGATGGTATGAGTGATGAGACAGTACGTCAACAGAGCGCCTTTCAAAGGGAAAACTATACTGTATGTCAATAATTAAGTTGTTAGATTTAAGATGTTCAACAATGTGCAGATTAATGATGATCTCAAAAACTTTACCAATAAAAGATGTAATAGCTATGTGTCTGTAATTAGAGAGATCAGAGGAACTTCATTTTCTTGGAATCGGGTGAATGTTGGCGCCTTACCAATAATTAGAAAGTGAATAAGTCCGTATGCATAGTCTGAATAATTTAGCTAGAACACTGGGGAACACTTTTTCAATAGTATTGGAGGATTTCTATCTGGGCCTGGAGCTTTGTTGGTTGGAAGATTGTTTAGGATCGATTTTACACCGTCTGTATCTACAGTGATGCAGTTTCGGGAGAGTCAAGTTCTATAATCGTGGCGTGCGACTCTGAAGTTGTTATTATCGTGCCTTGGCAACCTACCATTCAAAAGTGCGGCTGATTTCGTGTATAATTATGAGACGTATGTGATTCGTGTATAGTATGTTCGTGTATAAAAATATGTGTATAATATATTCGTGCATAATAATATGATTCGGGTATAATATGATAAGAAATCGGACGCACTTTGAATGATAGGTTGCTAGAGTACGATAATGACAACCTCAGAGTCGTGCGCCGCGACTATAATACAGGAACGTTCTGGTTGACTTCCTCCAAGGTAAAATTTCTGACCAACATAATGGGAAGAAAGTTAGCTTTTCTTCAGAGCCATTTATATTGCTTCCATCTGAAGATTTTAGTGGGGGAATGGGTAATGACTTGTTGAAACTAATTGAGAGTTAACCAAGTATTTTGTTATCATTGGAATAATTTAATAGATTGGATGCTTGGTTATAAAGAAAGTTTGATATGGCGATATATATATATATATATATCAGCCGGTGAGTGTCCACTGCAGGACCGGCCTATCCATGGGCGTCCAGAGGGGGGGGGCAACGGGGGGCAGTGTCCCCCCCTTGGAATTCCAAAGTGTGGTTCAGTTCTAGTTCGAGGATGATCAAGTGATTTAAGTCGATTTATGCATTCTGTCACTTTATGCAATTGCTGTAAGTCATGTAACTCATGTAAGTATATGCCTATGCCTGTTTGGAGTGTGTGTATTTTGATATGTTATAGCCGCACATGTATGTATAATTTCTTTTATTTTGCCCCCCGTTACAAAAAATCCCCCTGGGCCTATCCCTACCGAAGCAGGGACGATACAGCCAATGAATCTCTACCCAGTGGATTAGGCTGTCTGGTAGAGACTGCATGTAGGGTGAGAAGTGCTTGTGAGTGTAATTGTAATGTTGGAGTGGCTTTGGATGTGTGTGTAGTCTGTGAACCAAGTGTAATCGGCCTACCTTTAACTGAGTGGGTGCAAGCATACTAGTATGCAACACTGGTTCAACCACAGCACCCCTCATGTTCGCCAAAGCAGTAAGTGGCTCTGTGAACGCTTCCCAAAGTTTTTACAACTCTTGCTAGAGGCGAACCCGCGTTCACCACCGTGTCAGACGCACACTCTACCACTGTACCAAAGAGGCTCCATGTATCTAATATACTATAGCACTAGCCGTGTGTGTGTGTGTGTATGTGTGTGTGTGTGTGTGTGTGTGTGTGTATGTATTTTGGGCAGCCGAAACTACACATTCAAATCGCACCAAAACTGGCACAAAAATCGCAAATAATTTGCTGATGTGAAAAAACTTGGTCACATCACGATTGAAAACTTTTACTATATTTAATGAGCGATCACATTTTCACCAAAAAACGCCGTTCCAGGCGCCCAGCATAGGATCTCCGTAGAATTTTTTGCCCTTAGCTACAACTCAAATATACTATAGCAGTGCGAGAGCCCTCCGCAGGAGCAAGTGCGAGGCGCCCGAAGAGCCCACAAGCACTTGAATATATATATATATATATATATATATATATATATATATATATATATATATATATATATTTTTATGCTCTGAAGAAGGAACCAAAGGCCACGAGCCCGCAAAAACTGTTCCTTCCAAGAGAAGAACAAAATACAAGAAAGAGCCAAATTCAAGATCCGATCATTTCGAGATGCCTGGACACACTGTGTCTGAAAAACTGGAGATCATAGGAAGCAGGAAATACAGACAGAGGCAGACAGTTCCAGAGTTAACCTGTTGCATATATGAAGGACTGGGAGTAACTGTCAACTCTTGCATTAGAGAGTTGGACAGAAAAAGGATGAGAGTTTGCTGCTTGACATGTGATACGCGCCCGTCGTAGAGGTGGAGGAATGCATGCAGACAGTTGAGAGGAGCAGCGACCATTGAAGTAGCGATTGAAAAGAGATAAAGATGCAACAGTGCGGCGAAGAGACCGAGGTTGAAGGGAGCCAGTAAGAGGAGGAGAGTTAATGAGACGAAAAGCCATTGACTCCACCCTATTGAGAAGAACTGTATGTGGAGAACATCCCCACACATGCGAGTTGTACTCCACACAGGGGCGGATAAAACCCGTGTATGGAGTCAACAATTGTGCAGGGGTAAAGAAGGAATGGAGTCGGCTTAGCACATCTAATCTCTTGGAAGCAGATTTTACAAGAGATGTAATATGATCTTTCCAAGATAAGTCCTGAGTGAATGAAACCCCAAGCATGTTCAAGGATGATGCAGGATTAAGCTGAGTATTATTAAACATTAGTGAGTACACCTGTGGAAGATTTTGTCCGGTTGTTAGGTGTAAAAACTGATTCTTTGATTTATTAAAACAACATGATTATTTTAACCCCAGTTAGAGATACGAGCCAAGTCAGACATTAGGTGTGCCATATCCTCATCCCTTGTTTGTGGAAGTAACTGCTGAGATGGACGTTGTGGGAACCGAATGGAAAGGTGAAGGGTGTAGTCATCAGTGTACGATTGGATAGGGTTAAATGTACAGCTTAGAAGGTCATTGATGAATGAAAGGAAGAGAGTTGGTGATAGGACAGAGCCATGAGGAACACCACTGTTGATAGATCTAGGAGAAGAACGATGGCCGTCTATAACAGCGGCTATAGAACGACCAGAAAGGAAGCTAGAGATGAAGGCACAGATAGGATAGAAATAGTAAGAAGGCGGTTTGGAAATTAAAGATTTATGCCATACACGATCGAAAGCCTTTGAGTTGTCAAGTGCAATGGCAAAGCTTTTGCCAAAGTCCCGAAAGGAGGAAGACCAGGAGTCTGAAAGGTAGGTGAGAAGATCGCCAGTGGAGCATCCCTGATGGAACCCATACTGATGATCAGAAAGAAGGTTATGATAGCAAAGATGCTTTTAAAAATTTTTATTAAGAATTGACTCAAAAACTTTTGAGATACAGGATGTTAAAGCAATTGGACGGTAGTTAGAGGGTTGAGAATGGTCACCCGTCTTTGGGACTGACTGAATGAGAGCAAACTTCCAGCAAGAAGGAGAAGTACAGGTTGATAGACAAAGACGAAAGAGTTTGCCTAGGCAGGGTGTAAGCACAGCAGCACAGTTCTTGAGAACAACAGGAGGGACTCCATCAGGCCCATATGCCTTGTTAGTATTGAGGCCTGTGATGGCAGAAAATACATCAGCTGAAGAAATTTTAATGTCAATCATGAGGAAGTCAGAGGGGGGAAGTGATGGAGGAACAGCACCGGAATCATCTATGGTGGAATTGGAGGAGAAAGTCTGAGTGAAGAGATCTGCTTTATCAGTAGAAGAAACAGCTACAGAGCCATCAGAGTAGAAAAGAGGAGGGAAGGAGGATGAGGTAAATTTGTTAGAAAGGTTTTTGGCAAGGTGACAGAAAGAGTGGGAAGAATGCAAGTTGGAGAGTTGAGAGCATTTAGTACTGATAAAATTATTTTTAGCAGAGCGAAGAATAGACTTAGCACGAGTCCAGGCAGAAACATAAGCAAAATGTGATTCAGGGGTGGGTTGGCTCCGATACCTTTTGTAGGCCCTCTCCTTGTTGTGGTCAGCATTAGAACAAGCGTGATTAAACCAAGGCTTTCTTGCATTAGTTAAAGGATATGAGAAAGGAATGTATGCTTCTATGCCCGAGAGAATAACCTTCGTAATGCGCGAGGCACACTCAGATGGCTCCCAGCCATGGAAGCAATAATTATTCCAGGGAAAATCAAAGAAGTATTGCCTGTGGGCCTCCCAATCCACAGCTCCAAAATACCACAGACGACGTTTCTTTGGAGGGTCCACAGGCCGTACCGGAGTGATAGGACAGGTTAAGGTGATAAGGTTGTGATCGGAGGAGCCCAACGGAGAGAAAAGATTAACAGTGTAAGCTATCTATCTATCTATATACCTAGGCTGCTTCCCCCAAGGAAAGGGAGGTAGCCAAGACAGGACGACTCACTCTCCATTTACTCATCCATTCAAACACATTCATTCGCATCTTAGCCCCAAAGGGGAGAACGGACAGATCCTCACCGCATCACACCGCACAAGGGTCAACTGCGCAATGCAAGCAGTGACATCCACAGCAGGGCCCGACAGCAGAACTGGTTTACCCCTGCCACATCATAACAGACCCATCCCCTTACCCGCACCTGACCTGACTAGCTGATCAGACCAAATGCGGGAGAATATCCCCTCAGGGCTGCGTCATCACTTATTCATTCACAATTTCTCTCCATTTATTTCTGTCACGCACAGCCACTCTTCCTTGCTCAACAGACATCCCTCTCGCATCCAGCGCTCTCTTCACACTGTCCATCCATCCTATTCGTGGTCTTCCTCTCAGTCTTACACCTCTCACATCAGATCTAGTTATCTCTTTCACCAATCGCTCATTATCCATTCTCTCCATATGCCCAAACCATTGCAACACCCTCTGCTCAACTCTACCAGCCATCTCCCGAACAACTCCAGTTCTCCTTCGCACTTCATCATTTCGCACTCGATCCATACGCGTCACTCCACACATACTCCTCAGACATCTCATCTCCATTACATTCAAACTTTTCCTCTCTGCTACACCCATATTCCATGTTTCAGCCCCATATAACGCAGTCGGTACCACAACACCCTCATACAGCCTTCTCTTTACATCCATTCTAAGCGAACGACATTTAAACACTTTTTTCATTCCTCCCAGCACCTTTCCTACTTCATTAATTCTAAACTTCACTTCTGCATCTATTCTTCCATCCACAGCAACATGTGACCCTAGATATTTAAAACAATCTACCTCCTCAAGCAACTCACCATTCAAAACTATATTCATCCCCCTACCATCTATCAACCTCGTACACTTCATCACTTTACTCTTATTCTCATTTACTTTCAATTTCCTCCTTTCACACACCCTTCCAAACTCCTCTACCAACTGTCTCAATTTCTCCTCTGAATCAGTCACCAATGCAGTATCATCTGCAAACAGCAGTTGCTTCAGTGTAAGCAGAAGGATTATTTGTAAGGAAGAGGTCAAGTATGTTGGAGCTCTCTCCAAGGCGGTCAGGGATATGGGTAGGCTGCTGTACAATCTGCTCCAGGCCGTTAAAGATAGAAAAGATGTAGGCTTGTTCACCAGGTGGATCCGTGAAAGGGGAGGAGAGCCAAGGGTGGTGGTGAACGTTGAAATTTCCTAAAATGGAGATTTCAGAGAAAGGAGAAATGGATAGAATGTGTTCCATTGTAAAAGTAAGATAATCAAAGTATTTTTGATAGCCAGTAGAATTAGGGGATAAGTAAACAGCACAGATATATTTAGTCACAGAATGACAGGAAAGCCGAAGCCAAAGTGTACAGAATTCAGAAGAATCGAGTTCTGGAACACGAGAGCAAGATAAGTTGTTGCATATATATACACAACAGCCACCTTTGGCTTTGAAATGAGTATAGAGAAAGTAGGAGGGTTCAGAAAAGGGTTTGCTGTCAGTTGCCTCAGACAGCTGAGTCTCAGTTAGACAGAGAGGGTGAGGTTTAGAACAGGAGAGGTGGTGCTCAGCAGGCAGACAGTTAGAGGAAAGGCCACGAATGTTGCAGAAATGAAGAAGAAGTGAGTCAGACAGTGGTTCCAGGCAGTTCAAGTCATCATCGGGAGAGGGGCGGAAGGTGGGGGCATTTATGGTCCCCCCCCCCTGGGGATTCCGAGGCCCTGTGTTGGGTAGCCATAATTTTCTTTTGAATTTTGGAAAAGGAAGTGTAGTGTGTACTGTTCATGTAGTTTGGTGTAAATAGTTAGAGAAACTTGTATTGGAGAGCATGCTGGCCTACTTTCTGTGTTACTGAAACCCTGAAAAAGTTCAGCAAAGGAGGATGGTCAGGAACTAGTCCTGAGGGTTGATGAAACGGGAGCTCTAGCAGTTTTGGAGTTATTGTGCTTTTCTGTATTTTTTTTAAGAGTTGTATGCAAAAGATTTTTGGGTTGTTGCTCTGATTGCAGTTGCAATCAAACCATTTGGGGGAATCCGATATTTTATAAAATAGTTGACAGGGTATGAACAGTTTCACACCAATTCGTAAGTCATTAAAGTGGAACCGAGTAGAACTGAAGTCAGTGGAGAAGAAAGGCTGCCATGGAATATTAGCTGTGTATATTCTAAAACCATCCCAGTCTATCCTGTCAGTTATCGCTGTCTGGTCACCCTGACTGGTTCAGAACGGGGATGTCTGGGACAACTAACGAATAATGCTTTGATGAGATTATGGTCAGAGGTTCCAAGTGGTGACAGTACTTCTATCATGTAATGATTTGGGTTATTTTGCAGAAATAGGTCCAAGATACATTAACTATGGTATTCTTGTCGGCTGTTTTACCAGTTGCATAAGATTAAACGATTCTTCAAGCAGCTCACATTCTAGACCAGTATCGTTAGTCTTGGCAGAGTTCAATAACCATTCCACACTATTGACATTAAAATCACCCAACATAGTAATTTCAATAGTAAGGATGAAGTTAAGGTTGGTCAACTGTGTGAATATGGAGTTAAATGTGCGGGGTTCAGGTGAGGCACTAGAGGACGATATATTTGGTTAAAATAAAGTAATATAGTTTGTGCAATGAGTACACCAAATTAGTAGAAGTGAAGTTTGTTACAGTGTCAAATGCAAATTCAGATTTAATATAGTAAAAATTCAATGGTCGCTGATCCTCAGACCTGTCTGTTTGCATCCTTCCACCACTACGGTACATAGCATCCGTCTACCAGCAAACTCACATTCTTTTTTTGTCCAGCTCCCTCATGCAAGAGTTAACCATTACCCCCAGTCCTTCATGTATGCAACAGGTCAACTCTGGAACTGTCTTCCTCTGTATTTCCTGCTTCCTATGACCTCCAGTTTTTTAAACAGTGTGGCCAGGCATCTCGAAATGAACATATCTTGAATGTTCTATGTCATCTTGCTTTCATTTTTTCTTGGAGGGAACAATCATGCGGGCTTTTAGCCTTTGGTTCGTCCTTCCTAAGATTTTTTAAAAAGCCTTTCTTAAGAAATTTAGTGAGCAAGTCATAATCAGGAAAACTGTATGGGAATAAGTCAGTAGAGGGAGAGATTTAGGTTTCTGTAAGGAATAGAGCTAGAAGGGATATGGATTCAGGGAAGAAATGACCAGAATTCAGACTGGTACTAAGGTCACAGATGTTAGTAGAAAATAAGGCTGAACCAGTAATTCTCAGCTGACGAGCATGATCTGAGGTTGTAGAAAAAACTGCTGGAACAGTCAATTGATGATGGCCAGGAAAAAACTGTGCCACCTGCTCTACCCTGCCGACGGTGGTAGTCCAAATAACCTCCGCAATTGCTGTTGATATTGCAGCAGCCATTGTGTCAGGGAGGATGGAATAGAAAATGTGATATCTAAAATGCATGAAGTATGGCGTAAAAGGTTGGAGGTAGATGTTTAGGAGAGAATGCTGACCTACTTTCTATGTATATGAAAACACTGAAAACGTTCATCAAAGGGAGATAGTCAGGAGCAGGTCCTGAGAGTTGGTGAAACAGGAACTCCAGCTATCCGTCACCCCCTTGCCATTCACCTCGGGAGTACCGCCGTCTGTTGCTACAGTCTGCTCCAACTGCCCACAAACATTCCTCATGTGAATATGACATTAAGAAGCTACACATCACTGACACAGCATGTACACTGCAACAATACTACCTCATCACATTTCAGGCATGAGTCGAGGACAACAGGCTGACGACCTCATCACCCAAATCCTCCACCACACACATCAGCAGCAGCAATCCTAAGAACAGGTGCCCTCCTGATATCACATTTTACATTGTACCTATGCCACACCCACCCTTCACTAAGACCCATGGAGCGTCATATGACACTGGAGTCACCTTCAAAGACCACATGCAAAACAAAGAGGTAGTGCACTTCTGGACTCAACGCATTCAAGACAGTTGCAGAGACAGACTTTGGATAACAAAAAGAAACACCAGCCTTACTCAACAGGCAGTACATCAGATCAGTGATGTTCTATGCCTCCCTGGCAAGGGCCTCCATTCTATCTACCACTTTCTGTAAGGGCAGCACCTTGCATACCATACAGAGGAATACTCTATATATCATTACTGGCTGCACCACAACTGCTTCCACACCTCACGTACACTTTGAAATTAAAATCCATTTTATCAGAGATTATCTTGGTATGAGAGGTATTCAATTCTAAATGGCAGCCTCTACTAACACACAACTTCCTTGTCGTTGCATGACAAAGCCACGGATTACAACTAGGCATATAAAGTAATCACTGCACAAACACTACCAGACCCTTTTCAATAACATCCCAACTCCAGACATCCCAACACTAACAATGAAAAAACACCATAGTCGTTTCTTGTGGGGGGCAATACAACACCTCGATTAGACCATTATAATTCAAGCTTCCCCTATTGACATCCACCCATCAAAGGTATACTTACACTAAATAGAGTTCATCGAGTATAGCTAACTAGGCATAGATAAGGACATTACCCATCTGTCCTCACTTCGTGGCTTGGATTTGGGTTAGGTGGAATCGCAGATGAGACGTGCCCTGCTTGTAGAATAGGCCCACACAGCGTAACGCACATTGTGAAGCACCGCACATCACATGCCACACTAAGATGCTTATATTAACAGTGTAGGAAACCTATGGGACGGCCTACATGGGTAATTACTTACCTACGGTTAGTGGATCTGCTCGACCAGACAGATTGGGGTTACGAAACAACAGCGACCCTCAGTAATACAATTCTGATACATTAAGTAATGTTTTCAACGTTACAAAACTAATTTTCTGTTATTGTTACTTTCTTCTAATAGGTTAAGGTAATGAAGAATATTTTCCTTCTAGCCATTACTGTGAGATTTCCGTGATAGTTTGTGCATGTTGCATGGTAATCTTCACGTTTTCATACTCAACAGAGTAGGCAGTTCAGAGTACTTTTCTGCGATATAAGGTACCAGAGAAGGAGGAAGTTGCTCTAACAGAATGCATATTCTGGCAGTTGGGAGTTTTTGGGAGTGCCTAGGAATATGAAACTTTGCAAATGGTAACCTAAGACTCCTTATGGAGCAGTTTTGGGCAGGATGGGATACCAGAGAGTTGCCTCCCAATGGGGGTCTCCCTCAGGATCCTCGGTCAACGCCAGTATGCACAACCAAGTTTTTACCGAGGAAGACGAAATTTTGTATAGTCGTAAACTTCATCAGTTGTAGATTATAAGTACAGTAGAGTCAGACCCTTGAAGGCCGCCCCGGCCTCCGGAAATCACGGTCAGTGCCAGTATGGATGCCTTTTTTTTTTTTCAAATTATATTTTTTCTGTCTTAGGAAAACGAAATTTTGCGTAGTAGTAGGCTTCCACCTGGAGCAGGTTATAGACAGGATAGGACTACTCTGCTCCCCCTACCCCGGAAAAGAGGCCATTGGGAAAAGCAATGTCATATATATATATATATATATATATATATATATATATATATATATATATATATATATATATATATATATATATATATATATATATATATATATATATATATATATATATATATATATATATATATATATATATATATATTTATGGGGCGGCTTCTCGTCCCTAGAAAGCCTAGAGTGTAGCTGGGTTCCCTTTCTAGACTGGAGCTTTGACAAACAAGAGAGGGCCAGGGCATAAGGTAGACAATCTTACACAGTCTCATAGGCAAAAATCAGTACATATGCTAACATTAGTGGATATAGTATCACACAAGATACGAGATGTACAGGAGTCTAAATCTGGTTCAGGAGGGCAAAGGCACTATTACACTGTCTGTGGTAAGGAGGCACTGTCGTGAGGTGTTCACTGTTCTGACACTAAGTTTATAGGCTGAGCACGGGGGGGGGGGGAGGGCGTCACTGACTCTGCACAAGGGAGCGGAGTAATTGGTAGCACTAATTGCAGGCGCCGTTACAGGGGGCCACGGTAGTATCACTGTTTGTAACATTCATTGTCTGTATTTTAAGATCTCACGTGCTTACTTGGCCCCACTGTACACTTGTAGCTGGATATCACTAGGGCACCTATTCTTTTGTACTCACAGGTCTCGGTCGTTTTTGGGCCTCACTGTATTCTGGCATCACAGTAAATTCACTCTCGTTCCTTAGGTGCCGGTCTCACTGTTCACTGTAAATTCACTGTCTTTAGGTCCACTTTGTTTCACTGGGAGAAGTGGAGGTCCAGGGCTTACAACTCTCGGCCCTGGGTGGGCGGAGGCCCTTTGGGAGTCCCTTCGTCCCTCGGCCACAGGACCACTCTCAGGGGCATCGTCTCTCGGCTGGGGCTTGGGCTGTGTGTGGTGAGGGGCCCCTCGCTGTCGGGGCTGGGGACTGGGGTCTGGCCCTCAGGACTGGGGCCATACAGGCGTTGGAGGCGCTCACTCAGGCTCCTGGTGGAGGACGGGTGTAGCCTTAGTTGGGGTGGGGAGTGGGCCCCCCTGGGGATCTGGGGGACATCCTAGGAGGGGTGCTGGCTGCAGTCTTCTGCTGGTGGCGCTGCCATCAAAGCTGGGCTGTGGCGTCATTCCCGGCCAGAGTCTGTCAGGTAGGCATCCTCTTCCTCTGGACAGAGGGAGAACAAACCCCAGGGACAGTGCAAGGCTGCTTGACCAATTCTCCGGGCAGTGGCCTTCCTCCTGGAGGTTGCCTCGGTCTGGGTGGACAGGAGGGTAATCTGTGCTCCTGTCAGAGGGCAGGACTGAACACAGCTCACCATCTTGTTGCGGAGTCACAGGGGGCGAGAGACTTTGGCGACTCTCCCCGACGTGGCTACAGGCTGTCACTGGGTTCCCTTGGGCAACAGATGGAGGGCAGCTACAGGACGTCCCTTCGCTGTCTGCACGGCTACAGGCCGTCGCCAGGGCCCGACTCCCTAGCAGGAACACAGGTGAGGTGTGGCTACTGGCCCTCACCTGCCTGCCGGTGTGGCTGCCGGCCGTCATCAAGGTCCTGCAAGGAGGACGACATACAGGAGAGGAGCAGCTACAGGTCATCTCCCTACGGGCACAATTACAGGCCATCGCTGGTTTCATGCCCTCCTAGGCAACTACAGAAGGAGAGGGAACGTACCAGTCTCTCCCCAAAGCGGCTACAGGCCATCGCTGGTTTCTGTAGGGGGTGTGAGCAGCACTGGGTGGAGTGGCTACAGGCTGTCTCCTAATTAGTGGTCCAGCTACAGGCCGTGACCATTTTTGTGAGCAGCTAAAGGCCGTCTCTGGTGCCAAGCTACAGGCCGTGGCCCATTGCAGTGGGCGGCTACAGGCCGTCTCTCGTGCCCAGCTACAGGGCGTCTCTTTATGCTCTGAGTGGCTACAGGCCATCTCAGGTGCCCGGCTGCATGCCGTGGCTGGGGTGCTGCTCAGAACTATTAGGCCAGTTTCACCCCGATCCTGTCGGTGGTCAGCTCACCCGGAAGGTAATGTACTTTGACTAATTTCGTGGCGGCGGGAGAGTTCTGGGGAATAGGGGCATGCGGCCCGAGTGAACTTATGACCCCGTTGTCCGGGCGCGTTCCGCGCTCCAAATAGACCTCCTTGTCCTCCTGCTGGGGGTGTGGTGGCAGCATGTGTTGTCACAGCCGGCATTTTATATATATACACATATATATATATAGCCTGACGCCCTAAGCCCGCGAGGGGTGGCTGCAGACAAAACGCCTCCAAGTCGCTCTGTCACCCACCATTTGACTAACCTCTCCCCAACTCACCCCCCCCTCCCTCATATACCTCTCAACTCCATCCCTCCACCTCATCCTCGGTCTACCTCTCCCTCTCCCTCCCTCCACCTCACCTACATACACCCTCTTAGTCAGTCTTTCATTCTCCATTCTCTTCACATGTCCAAACCACCTCAGTGTATTTCTCCTAATCTTCTCAACCACATCCACATCCACCCCACATCGTTCCTTCACTTCTTCATTCGTCAACCTGTCCTTCCACGTCACTCCACATGCTCCTCTCAAGTAACTCATTTCCACTGCTCTCATTCTTGACTTGTTCCCCTCTTGCAGGGTCCATGCCTCGCTTCCATACGTCAGGGTAGGGATCACAATACTATCATGCAGTGACTTCTTAACTTCCATACTCACCTCCCTATTTCTCATCACTGCTTTCAGTGTACCAACGACCTTCCTTCCCTGCTGTACCCTTTCATGCACATCATCCCCCAAAGTTCCATCCTTACTCATCACACTACCCAAGTACTTGAATGCACTCACATTCTCCATATCCTCACCATCCAACCTCACTGCACACTCTGTGACTTCATTCCTCTCAAACACCATAACTTTACTTTTGTTTACATTAACTTTCAGATTCCTCCTCCTACACACTGTCCCAAATTCATTCACCAAACCTTGCAACTCCCATTCATCTTCACTCAGAAGTACTGTATCATCAGCAAACAGCAACACCGGAAGCTTCCAAATCTCACCCTCATTCATTAAAGCCACCCCCACATCCACTGCCCTACCCAGCACCTCCTTTATAACCCCATCCATGTATATATTAAACAGCCATGGAGACATCACACAACCCTGTTTCAGTCCCACATTGAGACCAAAGAACTCACTCAGCTCACCATCCACTCGCACCGTAACCCTAGCTCCCTCGTACATACTCTTCACAGCACTCAACAATTTTCCCTCCACTCCATATATTCTTAATAAGTTCCACATACCTTGCCTATCTATTCTGTCATAAGCTTTCTCCAAGTCCATGAAGGCAGCATACACATTCCTTCCCTTCTCTAGATACTTCTCCACTAAACATCTTAGAACAAATATCTGATCTACACACCCTTTTCCCTTCCTAAATCACCCTTGTTCTTCTCCAACTAGCTCCTCTGTCATATGCCTAACCCTATCAATGAGTATTCTACCATATATTTTACCGGTCACACTAAGTAGACAAATACCCCTATGGTTACCACATACTTCTCTCTCTCCTTTTCCTTTGTATAAAGGAACAATTATACTTGATTTCCAGTCCTCTGGAACCCTTCCCTCTTCCCAAGCCAATCTACACAACTTCCATATCCACTCCACAACAATCTCACCCCCATACCTGAGCATTTCACCACACACTCCATATATATATATATATATATATATATATATATATATATATATATATATACATATATATATATATATATATATATATATATATATATATATATATATATATATATATATATATATATATATGGGAGTAGACTGTAGCACCAGTCGAGCAGGGCAGTACTCCCGAGGTGGATGGAAAGCTGATGACAGGGAGTGCTTGAGCTCCCATTTCATCAGTCCTCAGGACTAGTTCCTGACCATCCCCCTTTGCTGAACTTTTTCAGTGTCTCAGTAACACAGAGAGTAGGCCAGCATGCTTTCCAGTACAAATTTCTCTAACTATCTACACCAAACTACATGCACGGTACACACTACACTTCCTATTCAAAATTCCACTAAAATGGCGTTTCTTCACCAAGCCTCGGAGTTCCCAGGGGGGGAACCATAAATGCCCCCACCATCCGCCCCTCTCCCGGTGACGACTCGAGGTGCCTGGAACCACTGTCTGACTCTCTTCTTCTTCATTTCTGCAACATTCGCAGCCTTTCCTCTAACTTTCAATCTGTTGAGCACCACCTCTCCTCCTCTAAACCTCACCTTCTTTTTCTAACTGAGACTCAGCTGTCTGAGGCAACTGACAGCAAACCCTTTTCTGTATCCTCCTACTTTCTCTATACTCATTTCAAAGCCAAAGGTGGCTGTTGTGTATATACGCAACAACTTATCTTGCTGTCGTGTCCCTGAACTCGATTCTTCTGAATTCTCTACACTCTGGCTTTGGCTTTCCTGTCATTCTCTGACTAAATATATCTGTGCTGTTTACTTATCCCCTAATTCTACTGACTATCAAAAATTCTTCGACTATCTTACTTCTACGATGGAACACATTCTATCCATTTCTCCTTTCTCTGAAATCTCCTTTCTAGGAGATTTCAATGTTCACCACCACCTTTGGCTCTCCTCTCCTTTCACGGATCCACCTGGTGAACAAGCCTACATCTTTTCTATCCATAATGACCTAGAGCAGCTTGTACAGCACCCTACCCGTATCCCTGACCGCCTTGGAGAGAGCTCCAACATACTTGACCTCTTCCTCACAACTAATCCTTCTGCTTACTCTGTTAATCTTTTCTTTCCGCTGGCCTCCTCCAATCACAACCTTATTACCTTAACCTGTCCTATCACTCCGGTACGGCCTGTGGACCCTCCAGGGAAACGTCGTCTGTGGCATTTTGGAGCCGTGGACTGGGAGGCCCTCAGGCAGTACTTCTTTGATTTTCCCTTGAATGATTATTGCTTCCATGGGCAGGAGCCATCTGAGTGTGCCTTGCGCATTACAGATGTTATTCTCTCGGGCATGGAAGCATACATTCCTTTCTCATATCCTTTAACTAACGCAAGAAAGCCTTGGTTTAATCACGCTTGTTCTAATGCTGTCCGCAACAAGGAGAGGGCCTACAAAAGGTATCGGAGCCAACCCACCCCTGAATCACATCATCTTTACTTTTCAGCCCGGAATCGTGCTAAGTCTGTTCTTCGCCCTACTAAAAATAATTTCATCCATACTAAATGCTCTCAACTCTCCAACTCGAATTCTTCCCGCTCCTTCTGGCACCTTGCCAAAAATCTTTCTAACAACTTTACCTCAACATCCTTCCCTCCTCTTTTCTACTCTGATGTGATTCTGTAGCTATTTCTTCTACTGATAAAGCAGATCTCTTTGCACAGACTTTCTCCTCCAATTCCACCTTAGACGATTCCTGTGCTGTTCCTCCATCACTTCTCCCCTCTGACTTCCTCATGGCTGACATTAAAATTTCTTCAGTTGATGTATTTTCTGCCATCACTGGCCTCAGTACTAACAAGGCATATGGGCCTGATGGAGTCCCTCCTGTTGTTCTCAAGAACTGTGCTTCTGTGCTTACACCCTGCCTAGGCAAACTCTTTCGCCTTTGTCTGTCAACTTGTACCTTTCCTTCTTGCTGGAAGTTTGCTCTCATTCAGCCAGTTCCAAAGAAGGGTGACCACTCCCAACCCTCCAACTATCGTCCAATTGCTTTAACGTCCTGTATTTCAAAAGTTTTCGAGTCAATTCTCAATAGAAAAATTTTAAGGCATCTTTCCTATCACAACCTTCTTTCCGATCGTCAGTACGGGTTCCGTCAGGGACGCTCCACTGGCGATCTTCTCACCTACCTTTCAGACTCCTGGTCATCCTCCTTTCGGGACTTTGGCGAAAGCTTTGCCATTGCACTTGACATCTCAAAGGCTTTCGATCGAGTCTGGCATAAATCTTTAATTTCTAAACTGCCCTCCTACGGTATCTATCCTTCTATCTGTGCCTTCATCGCTAGCTTCCTTTCTGGTCGTTCTATAGCCGCTGTTGTAGACGGCCATCGTTCTTCTCGTAGATCTATCAACAGTGGTGTTCCTCAGGGCTCTGTCCTATCACCAACTCTCTTCCTTTTATTCATCAATGATCTTCTAACCTGTACATCTAACCCTATCCACTCATACGCTGATGACTCCATCCTTCACCTTTCCATTCGGTTCCCGCAACGCCAATCTCAACAGTTACTTCAACAAACAAGGGATGAGGCTATGGCACACCTAATTTCTGACTTGGCTCGTATCTCTGACTGGGGTAAAAATAATATGGTTGTTTTTAATGCATCTAAGACTCAGTTCTTACACCTATCAACCCGACAAAATCTTCCACAGGTATACCCACTAATGTTTAATAATATTCAGCTTAATCCTGCATCATCCTTGAACATGCTTGGGGTTTCATTTACTCGGGACTTATCTTGGAAAGATCATATTACATCTCTTGTAAAATCTGCTTCCAAGAGATTGGGTGTGCTAAGCCGACTCTGCTCTTTCTTTATCCCTGCAAAATTGTTGACTCCATACAGGGGTTTATCCGCCCCTGTGTGGAGTACAACTCTCATGTGTGGGGAGGCTCCCCTCATACAGCTCTTCTCAATAGGGTGGAGTCAAAGGCTTTTCGTCTCATTAACTCTCCTCCTCTTACTGACTCCCTTCAACCTCTGTCTCTTCGCCGCACTGTTGCATCTTTATCTCTTTTCTATCGCTACTTTAATGGTCACTGCTCCTCTGAACTGTCTGCTTGCATTCCTCCACCTCTACGACGGGCCCGTAGCACCCGTCTGGCAGCAAACTCTCATCACTTTTCTATCCAGCTCTCTAATGCAAGAGTTAACCGTTACTCCCAGTCTTTCATTTATGCAACAGGTCAGCTCTGGAACTGTCTCCCTCTGTCTGTATTTCCTGCTGCCTATGATCTCCAGTCTTTCAAACGCAGTGTGTCCAGGCATCTCAAAATGATCGGATCTTGAATTTGGCTCTCTATTGTATTTTGTTTTTCTCTTGGAGGGAACTGTTACTGCGGGCTCATGGCCTTTGGTTCCTTCTTCCTCGCATAAATATATATATATATATATATATATATATATATATATATATAGTGCTGCTTTGGGTGTCTACCCTTTCCTCTTTTCCTACTTTCCATCCTTCCTCTCCTGTCCTTTCCCTCCTTCTTTCCTCTTCCTTCTGTCTATGGGTGACCGTACACTGAGTGACAAGCCAAATGGTTTCCTGTACACCACAGAACTATTTACTGTGCTAGGTGGCAACCATATAACCAAATTATGGCGCATGGTGATTTAGTGGGTAATTAAGGTGCTCGAATTGGATGGAGCCGGTGCAGGTTTACATCCATGGAAGGTCACGCAATGCCACTCAGGGATGAGTAAGTCTGGTTACTCTCATCGTAAATGCCAGGACTAACTTGCCTAGGCCCGGGCTCCTAGGCTGCTCATGGGGCAACACTGGACTAGATGATGATGAATCTATACTGTATATATAATGGAGCCACGTTGTTTGTTTATTTGTCCTTCAGTCACGCCCAAACCAAGGGCCAGAGACTCACAGACCCATATATATTCTGAATCAGGGTCACCCAAGGATGGTTTTAAGTTGGTCAAAATTCAGATCTGGGTCATTTGAGACCACTGATAGAGTGTTCGCATTTTTGGCCCGGACAACGTAGAGTACCCCTACTGCTCAGTTTTTGGCATGGAGACTCACATGACTTGCAGTTCGGACATAGGCTATGTGTGGTTGACCTCCGAGATCATTTGATGTCACTGGTCGGAGGTCATTTTAGGTCACCGGTAATACACACTCGAATGACTGGACCCAACAGCCCAATTTGGCATGGAGAATCACATGACCTCCAGTTCTGACTTAGGTTTTGTGAGGTTGACCTCCGAGATCATTTGAGGTCACCATTAAAAGCAAACATGTGCGCACAAATACTGTGCATTAGTCTGCGAAAGCTGAAATAGAAAGTTCCTGTACTTCTTATAATCCCTTTTCAGAAGCCTAATAGGTACATGGTCTTTCTGGAGTAGAAAGAAAGACTGAACTAGAACCAATAGGATAAGAATGTTTGCCATTTTGGCCCAGCAACGCCAGGTGCCCCTGCTAGTATATATATATATATATATATATATCATCATCAGCCGTCTGAGTATCCACTGCAGGACCGGCCTATTCCGACCGAAGCCGGGACAATACAGCCAATGTATCTCTGCCAAGTGGCTTAGGCTGTCTGGTAGAGATTGTATGTAGAGTGAGAAGTGCTTGTAAGTGTAACTGTAGTGTTGGAGTGGCTTTGGACGTGTGTGTAGTCTGTGAACCAAGTGTAATCGGCCCGCACAAACCGACTGGGTGCAAGCATACTTATATTAAGCGACACTGGTTCAACCACAGCACCCCTTGTGTCCGCCAATGCAGTACGTGGCCGGGTGAACACTCCCAAAGTTTATTACCCTGGCGGGGCGCGAACCCTGGCTCACCCGTGTACGAAACGCACACCCTACCACTGTACCACAGAGGCTCCATATATATATAGATAGATAGATAGATAGATAGATAGATAAATATAAAACCAAGAAGCACGAAATTTCCCACAGTGGTACCCCTCCAACCAGGCCAGGCTTTAGGCAAAGTTGGCCCCCTAAGGGCCGCCTCTGGGGTTCTCCTACTGTGGGATGGGGCAGTACAGTTTTGCTGTGCATGTTCCTGCTGCCGTCGGCTGGAGGCTTCGGTGGATGGGGATATGTCTTCCTGTTTTATTACCACGGGTATTCTTTTCACTCGGCTTCTCTGTTTGTTTGTCTGTCTGTCTGTCCATTAACAACTTTGCGCTGAAACTACTGGTGCGATTTTGACTAAAGTTACAAGGATGATAGGCTTTGACCATCTGATCACCTGATTAAATTTTGGGCC
The DNA here is from genome assembly GCF_032717465.1 of Coenobita brevimanus. Classification (NCBI taxonomy): domain Eukaryota; kingdom Metazoa; phylum Arthropoda; class Malacostraca; order Decapoda; family Coenobitidae; genus Coenobita; species Coenobita brevimanus. The sequence continues at coordinate 14,711,142 of NC_137015.1, read as the reverse complement.
AAATTGGGCCAAGGCCCAGGCTCTAGGTCCACTTTCTTTCTTCTTCTTCTTCTTTTTTTTTTTTAACCATGACTTCTTTCCAATTTGTCATATCAACATGAAACCAAAAACTAAAGGTGCATCTTTCAAATTTGCATCCTTTAACATGCCTCATTACATCAGGGGGGTCACCCCCCAGTTAGCGGTGGGGGGGTCATTGTCCGGTGGGTCGGGCCTAAAATTTCAAATGGGCATAAAATCGTCAATTTTCCCATGATTTACTCCAAATTTGATATGTGACATCTTTGACTAGATATCCTGCTGTTTATATGTCAGCACTAAAATGACTGCCGGGGACGAGTTTGCTATGCCTTGGCACCGCTTCTTGTTTTTGCCTTAATCTCTTAAAGTAGATATGCCTTGGTAATAAACTGTCCTATAATACACGGAGTATAAGGGACAAGTAATTCTGTTGTTTTTGGCTTTCCTTTGCACTCTTCCCTTCATGCCTTCCTTACCAGTCTCCCCTGCTGCTTTTCACCCTCCCTTTTCCCTTGCCTTTCCCTCTCCTAGTCTCACTCCTTCATCTCTTTTCCTCCTTCACCTCCTCTTAATTGTCTCCAATCCTCCTCCTTTCTCCACCACGTTCCTTTCCCCCTCGTCCCTCCCTTCCCCCTCTTCCCCTCCTTCCACTCTCCCCCAGCCCTTGTCGCCACTAATCCCTCACCTATTTCTCATATCCCTTCAAATCCCATCCCTATCCTTGTCCCCCTTCCCATCGTCTCTCAATTCTTCAAGTTTACTTCATCCTCCCTGTCTCCCCTTTTTCCCCTGTCCACTTTTCCTTTCTCTCTTCTTACTTACTTCTTCATGTTCTTTTCTCCTCTCCCCTCCTTCGTCGTCTCCCACATCTCCTCATATTTTCTCCTCTTTTCCCTCATTACCTTTCCCTCCTCTCCCCATCCTCCATGTTCTCATCTTTCTTTTCGCTCCCATTCCTCCACCTCCTCATCACTTCACCTACTTCTCCAAACTTCGTCCCATTCTCCAACCCTGTCCCCTCCATCCCTAATAATTCTCTGCGTCAAACAATGCAGAGATAAACTAGCAAGGAAGAGATGTAAGGGACCCTTCTGAGCCCACAGTAATACTGCTCCCAATCACCGTTCCTCCTCTCCATCTCTCGTATTTTCCCTATAGCCTTATCTCCCATTTCCCTTTCTCTTCACTCACCAATCCCACTCCTCTCTCCTACATTCCTTACTCAGTTTCCTCACGTTTTCCTACCTTCATCCCCTTTCCCCCCTTACCCCCCCTGTCTCCTGCCCTCTCCCCCTCCCTGCCCATTGCCATTTCCCTCTTCTTCATGCTCATCTCTCACAAGCTCCCTTTTCTCTCCCCACCCTCTCTCAGTCCCTCTTCTCTCCTTGTTTCCTCCCAGCCCTGTCCCCTTTCCTCTCCCCCCCTACTCCCTGTCTCCTTATTCACACCCTTCCTCCCCCCTCACCCTCTCTCCGCCCTTCTCGCCCCTTCTCCTCCCTTCTCACCTCCTCTCCTCATCACTCTTTACCTCCTCCTCGCAACCTCCTCATTCCTGCCCATTCCCTTCCCTTTCCCACTCCCTTATTTCCTCACCTGTTGCCCCTTCTTCCTAATCTTCTCCCTTTTACACTCCCCCCTCCCCTCACCCCCACTACCCTCCCATCAACCCCCCTCACCACCAGTACCCTCCATCAACCCCCTCTCCCCACCCTTCTTCCCACCCCTTCCATTCCCGAAAATTCCCTGTGTCTAACTTGGTAAAAACATTCTCACAAGACAAGCGGAAAATCTCATTGTCAAAGTTGGGGTCTTCTTTTAATGGCGATCTTTAGAGACGGCGGAAGGTGCTTGGGTGGGCGGGTGGACGTCCTCGCTGGTTCGCCTGTTCTCTTCTCCAGTTATTTGGTGATTCGCTCTTTATTCATTCAGTTATTTGGTGGTTCGTCTGTTCTCGCGTTTAATTATTTGTTGATTCGCGTATTGTCGTTTCCCATTGTTTGGAAATTCGTTTTTTTTTTTTTTTAATGTTCTCCTGTTCTCCTCCTTTTAAATATTTAGAGATTCACCTTTTCAGGTACTTGGAGGTTGCCTGTTCTCTTGTTCAGTTATTTGGAGGTCGCCTGTTCATTTCTTCATTTAAGTGGTTCACTTTTTCTCTTCTCCAGTTATCTACTGGTTCTCCGGTTCTCATTTTTCATTTGATCTTGTTTTCCTGTTTTCATGCTTTTTTTCTGGTAGGCCATCCATTCAAAATCGATTTGTTTTTTCCTTTTTTCTGTCTCAACCTAGGTCTTGGTCTATGGTGTCGTTTCTTTACTCTTAGCCTTTCTCTCTTATTCTGCTCTCTGTGCTCTTAGCTTTTTTCTCTCCTTTGTCTTATTCTGTTCTCATCTTTACTTGTTTCTTTTTTACCTGCGGCGATAACAGCAGCTCAGTGAAAGGTCAACGTTCTTCATCTTCTGCTTCTCTTGCTTCTGGCGTATTTGTTATAAGGAGGCCTTTGGAGACAAAGATGGTAACATATAAGGTAATTTGACATGGAAAAATCTGCCAACAGCTGGCACCCGAGGTGGTGCAATCTTGCGACAATTTTAGTAGAAGTGATTAATATTGAGACATAGGAAACTGTTTGAAACAATAGCCTCGCCGCAGGTTCCAGAGCAACTCTACTCTTGTTTTTCTCTTTGCGTTTAGCGTCTTGTTTCGTGTGTTTCATCTCTTTCAGCATTCTGTGGTATGTCTTCTCTTCCTACCATTTCCTGTTCAGCTCTCATCTTTTTTTTGTTTTTCTGTTCTCATATCATCTTATTCTTTGCTCTTACCTTTTCCTGGTCTCTTCTTGTTTTAAGGTGGGTGGCTGCCAGATGGGTGGGCGTCCTTTGGTTCAGTTTCTCTGTTCTATTCTCTTCTCCTCATCTTTTCTTTCGCGTTGTTCATTGCTTTCGTATTTTCTCATCGTCCTCTTAACTTCGCTTTATTAGGTCGCTTTGTCAGATAGCTTTTATCTTTTTCTGTCGACTTTCTGCATCATCTGTTCTCAGTTTTTCCTTGGCGTATTTGCTATTTTCACCTTTTTTTGGTCTTCTTCTTCGCGTCATATGTTATCTGCTGTGTTCTTATAATTTCTTGGTCTTACACTGGCGATTCTTAAAGACGACAGAAGGTGAGTGAGTGGGTTGGAATGAGGTTCTTGTTAGTATGTTCTCCTTCTCTCATTTTTGTTGGCCTTATATTTAATTATTCATATTTTCTATACCGTCTTCTTATTCGTGACATTTTCTTGGTCTTTTTCTCCCTCATCTTGTTTCTCGTCCTTGTTCTCTTGTTGTCATGGTTTTTCTTGGCTTTTTCTCTCTTTTATCTTACTTTTGTTTTGATACTTTCTGCTCTCTCTCTCTCTCTCTCTCTCTCTCTCTCTCTCTCTCTCTCTCTCTCTCTCTCTCTCTCTCTCTCTCTCTCTCTCTCTCTAATGCAATATATATCCCCTACTAATCTGAGTGATATAAGTGTACTTTATCATGTCTTCAAGGATGTGCACTCCCCATCTATCTTGCTTAATGGTGTGTCCGGGAGACAAACTTTCACTGAGGTTATGTGCCAGAATTAGAGAGGAAGGTGTGTAAGGGCTGGTTTATGTCCTGGTGTGGGTGAGGCAGGGTGCGGGTGAGGCAGGGTGCGGGTGAGGCAGGGTGTGGGTGCTAATTGTTGGCTGGTTATTAGGTTTGCACTGAGGCGGTGTTTGCCGTGCTCTCGCTGTCTAGGTATTGGTTGCTTTAGTGTGATGCACGGTGGGAGATGGAGAAAAGTATTGGGATGTTGAGTAATGTGAGAGTAAAAATGAGTCTTTACTGGTTAGTGTGTTGTACGAGATATAGGAATCTGTTTCAGAGACTGAACACTTTTTGTAACATTTTACACCCGCGCTCGCAAAGCAACCGCGGATGATGTTTTGATCAGCAAGTTTGTCTCTCTCTCCCTGTCTGTCTGTCTGTCTGTCTGTCTGTCTTGTTAACCTAATAACCGTCTGTGTTAACAAAATATTTCAAACAGTTTTTACTCATTTTTGACCATAGAGGGACCGTGGATGAATGGTCAAGATCACAAGCCTCAATCAAATGTTGACCAAGCAAAGACAGTTTAGCAGTTTTCACTTTTTTTCTATTTTTTTTCCTTTTTTTTTTTTCTTTTGCCAAACAGGGGGAAGGATTGAGTGTCCGACAAGAAGGAAGTGCTTCAGTTCGAGTGCAATCAGTCTGAGGTCAAGGTCACAGGGCAAGGTCAAATTTCTATCCCCGCGCGCGCGCTAGAATAAAAGCACTCATTTTCGAGGGAAAAATCGTCCGAAGGTCTAGGACACAGGGAAAGGCCAAATGCCAAGGTCACAGTGTCAACTCAGTTTTGATCTTATTTGAGCCAAACTCTGTGGAAGTGTTAAGGATCAGACAAGAACGCAGGGATTCCATTTTGAGGACAGTCAGTGGAAGGTCAAGGTTACAGGACATGATCAAAATTCGACCCAAGTGTGTGTGTGTGAACCAAATTACTTAAAGTTTGACCTGATTTGGATCATACTCATACTTGGTGGATAAACTGAGGATCACCGAAGAGGCTGACCTGTTTTTGAAAAGAGTAGTTTAAAGTTCAAGGGCACATGTTAGGGTCAAAATAAACACTTTTTATCCGATGTAAACCAAACTTTGTAGAAGAGATCAGGTTAAAATATGGAAAATACATTCGAGTTTGAGAACAAAAAATGCCAAGGTCAATGAGAAAGGTCAAAAGTCACTGGGCCAGATCAATGCAAACAGTTCTGATCTGATTTGAACTAACACTGGTGGAAGGATTAAGGGTTAGGCGAGAAAGAAGTAACTCGATATTGAGAGTAATATGTCGAAGGTCGAGGTGACAAAGGCAAAAATGTCACCCGTAGACCAATTGCTGAGTGCGGACGTTGCAGTCTTGTGTTTTCTTTGTATTTGGGAACCTTTGCCAACAGGAAATTTTGAAGTTACCATCATCATCATCATCATCTGTATAATCATCGTAATCATCCTATTTCCTACGGTGTCAAATCATGATAGTTTCAAGACTGGATATTTTCATTTTCATATTGGAAAACTTAACTCTTCGAATTGGTTTCAGTTTAAGCACTCTGAACTCCTGCAGTACTTTGGTGGCAATAAATTCTTGTTTTTACTATTTATAACTGTTTATTTATCTAGCACTATATGTTTGTTCTTTTTTATCGATAGATAGATAGATGTGTATAAATCTTCTACCTTTCTGTTTATTTCTCTGCCCACATATGTATATCAGTCTGTCCATCTCTCTGACTGTCTATGTCTATGGCTTTCTGTGTCTATTCTTCTGTTTCCATTCTTCTCCTCCTCTTTTCTCATGCCATCTGTCCCTCATACTGGGCTATATTTTCCCCTCTTCATAAAATGCGTTTCTTCTAATTATTTCTCTGATTTCCCTTGTCACTTGCTGAATAGGACAACTTTTTCTTGTTACCCTCGCTTTCCTAGTTTCAATTTTTTTTTCCTGTCTTCCAGTATTCTCTCTCTCTCTCTCTCTCTCTCTCTCTCTCTCTCTCTCTCTCTCTCTCTCTCTCTCTCTCTCTCTCACCCACGCAATCTTTTCAGTCATTAGTGATGTAAATTTTTCTCGCCAGACTAAAACTTTCCTCACGCAAAAAATCAAGATATTTTTTCCCCGCACTGCCTGTCTAACCGATGGATATTATAATCTAATTCGTTTCACGTGTATTTATCGGATATGTTGGTCAATATGCATCAAACAAGCAGTCTTAATTAAAAATTGTTTTCAGAAAAGACTGATGATCAACTTATAGCTGTAATGCCTCGCTACTTACTGGTCCATTTGTTCTTATAGTATTTGACTATCAGAATATATTATCATAAAGCTAGCTTACTTACAAAACTGAGCTACAGTATACACCTTGTTGTACCGAGAACATGTCCTGCATTGTTTATACAATGCTGGACAAAACCACCAGGTTAAATTAAGTGATTATTTTTCGCTTGAATAAGACTCTTTGCTAAAATTCTCAGCTGAACTGTTGCGCTTACGTTAGGTAGTAGTATGAGTCCCACTGAGCAAAATAAGTGTCATTTCATTGATCAGACACCATCAAATCACTTGGTAAAGCTACAGAATCGCTTCCTACGTATTCCTGCACATTCCTGTAAAGTAGTCTATTTGTTATGATACTGTTAAACCCTTCAGCATGATGACGTATTTTTCTTCTCATCCTTATTGCCTTCATAGGACTGAGTCGAAGTTGGGAAGGATTTCAAGTGGTGAAAGAATTAACGGAGTCTATATCTAACCCGTCCAGTTCGAAAATCTCCCCTAAGGTGATTAAGAACGTCTGTAGATAGCAGGAATAAAGCAGAAAACACGTCACAGGATTACAAAGGTTATGACGGCCTATCACGCAGTGCGGTAGCACTCCGGAAGTAGGAATGGCGAAGGTTAAAAATGGCGTCCTGTACTATAGGGTGTAGGAGCAATCACGCGAAGGCGGTGGCAAAGCTTAGTTCTAAGCTTATGAACTAATAGATCTTCGCTATTGCAGTGCAAAACTACTCGCAAAGTCTTGCTAACCTTCGTAGGCGTCGCAAGACCGAGCCGCAAAAATATCGATTTTGTTCTTTCTTTCTTTCTTTCTTTGTTCTTCAACAGTCATAACACCAAAACAAATAGGCGTACGCGAGCGTATAATACACCAAAAAGCTGCTTGTCAAGTGTAGATGTTTCTTGTAATATTTAGAAAAGCATTCAGTGTACAGTTCGCGAGTCACCGCCTGACAACCACATCGCGGTCACCATTAAGTACGCCATTTTGCACAATATTGATTAGATACAGCTCGCTTACAGTTGGAGAGCCTACCAAAACACTTCTTTTCACTGGAAGGCACTCTCGTTTTAGTCTTGCAGTATGCAGTGCATGTAACAATCCTAATCCAACACTTGCTTTATGCATAATTATACTTTCAGAAGAAGATCATAAACTAGAAAACAAAAACATTCCTGTAAAATAATTGTTAAGAAGTAGGAATGACAAAAGTGCACAGATAAGAGATGAAAAAAGCACAGAAAAAAGACAGCATTCAGGATGGGAGGGGATTTGGAAACCTATATCCATTACTACATTCCACCAGCTACAAGTCTGTGGCCAAAGTGTGGAATGTAGTGACGGGTACAGGTCTCCAAATCTCCTTCCATCCTGAATACTTTCATGTTTCAGTGCTTTTTTCATCTCATATCTGTGCATTTGTGCCATTCCTACTTCTTAACAAGTATTTTAGAAGAAAATTTTTGTTTTCTAGTATGAATGAGAAGTGGTTCAGGAATACGATTTTACAAGGAGATTTAAAAAATCTCTGAGAAAAGAACCTAAAAAAAAAAAATGAAAAATGTAGTGTATTCCGCTGCCGCACAAGCAACATTTTTATTTATTTATTTACAATTTTTACGTTGATACTAGTCAATACCCACCTGTACTCCGTCATTCCCTTCTCTTTCTCAAATGTGTATTATTGGTATTCTCTCTCTCTCTCTCTCTCTCTCTCTCTCTCTCTCTCTCTCTCTCTCTCTCTCTCTCTCTCTCTCTCTCTCTCTCTCATAGCCCTTATCTCTTTACCACCCTCCCTTTCCATCCTTCATATTATCTGATCCTTCTATATTCCTCTTACGTCTTCTATTCTGTCTTTATCATTTCATCCTCTACTCTTTCTTTTACCATTTCCTCTTCCAATTTTCCTTTATCATCTCTACGTCAAACCTTCCTTTATCATTTCCTTTTCTTCTTATTTCTTTAGCATTTCTTTCTTCATTTTCCCCCAGTATTTCCTCCTTCATCCTTTATCATTCCTCCTTTCCTCCTACACTCCACTTCTGTTTCCTTTTTCTCTGCGTCATATCATTCTCCTAGTAACCCTCTTCTTTTTTTTTTTTCCTTTTTTTCGCGTAATTCTCCTCTCACTCTTCGTGTTCATATTTCATTCTCCTTACAACATCCCATCGTATCATTCTCCCATTTATTTTCCGTTTCATAATTTATCATTTTATCGTTCTGTATAATAATCTCTCTTTCTTACTTGCTAATAATTTCAATCATTTTTTCTCAAATTCGTGCGTTCTGTTCATATCTGTTTCGTGTTTCTTATTCATCATTAATATTCCATCCTGTCCTTCATTGTTCGAACTTCTGTCTCATCTTTCTGTATCGATTTCTCTCCTCCTTTCATCCTCTCTTCTTACCATTCTCCCTTTAATCTTCCTACTTTTCTCATTCTCTTTCATATCTTCCTTATTCTCCCTCTCATCTCCCTGTCTAATTTTTCTCATCTGTATTTCATCTTTCTCATTCATTTTTCAGCCGCCTTACATCCCTCCTTAAATCCTCTTCTTTCTTCTCATCTCTCCCTCTCATCTTCTTTCTCTGATGGAGGTGATTATGTGGGGAGCAAGAAAGAAGTAAATTGACAAGAGGGATAAGAGAGAGGGAGGGAGGGAGGGGATGAGAAGGGGAAGGAGTGGGAGGAGGAGGGAGGGGAGAAGGAGTGGCTGGAGGAAGGATGAAAGGAGGGTGGGCGGGAGGAGAGGAAGAAGAAGAAAATAAAAAGAGGATGAAGGGGGAGACGGGCGGGGGGAAGGGAGGAGAGGGATACAGGGGAGATGGAGGAAAAAAAAGAAAAAGAGAGGGAGAGAAAGTAGGAGGATGTGGTGGAGGGAGAAACAGGAACAAGAAATGAATTGGGGAGAGAGGAGGGAGAGAGAGATAGGATGAGAGGGAGGAGAAGGGGCTGGAGTATAAAAAATCAAGGCATGGGAGAGAGAGAGAGAGAGACGGGGAGTTGGAGGTTGGGGGAGGGGAGCAGAGGGAAGATATAGAAGTAAGGAGGCGGGGCATGACTCACACTAAGCAAACAGAAATAGACGGAGAAGAATGACACAAAAGACAGATGAAAAGGGGTAAGTAATTATTAAAGAAGAAAATGAGACTGAAAGAAATATCGTGGACAGGAAGCAAAGGAAGTGGAAAGCTAAACAGATTAAATGAAAAATAACAAAAAGAGAAGGACTAAAGGGACACTGGAAATGGGAGAATAAAAAGAAATAGAGGGCTAAGGAAATCATCATTATCATCATTTCATCCATGCTACCACCAGATGATTTTATTCAGTGTATTTTTTTTTTTTTTTTTATGCGAGGAAGAAGGAACCAAAGGCCATGAGCCCGCAGTAACAGTTCCCTCCAAGAGAAAAACAAAATACAATAGAGAGCCAAATTCAAGATCCGATCATTTTGAGATGCCTGGACACACTGCGTTTGAAAGACTGGAGATCATAGGCAGGAGGAAATACAGACAGAGGGAGACAGTTCCAGAGCTGACCTGTTGCATGAATGAAAGACTGGGAGTAACGGTTAACTCTTGCATTAGAGAGTTGGACAGAAAAGGGATGAGAGTTTGCTGCCAGACGGGTGCTACGCGCCCGTCGTAGAGGTGGAGGAATGCAAGCAGACAGTTCAGAGGAGCAGTGACCATTAAAGTAGCGATAGAAAAGAGATAAAGATGCAACAGTGCGGCGAAGAGACAGAGGTTGAAGGGAGTCAGTAAGAGGAGGAGAGTTAATGAGACGAAAAGCCTTTGACTCCACCCTATTGAGAAGAGCTGTATGTGGGGAGCCTCCCCACACATGAGAGTTGTACTCCACACAGGGGCGGATAAAACCCCTGTATAGAGTCAACAATTGTGCAGGGGTAAAGAAAGAGCGGAGTCGGCTTAGCACACCCAATCTCTTGGAAACAGATTTTACAAGAGATGTAATATGATCTTTCCAAGATAAGTCCCGAGTAAATGAAACCCCCAGCATGTTCAAGGATGATGCAGGATTAATCTGAATATTATTAAACATTAGTGGGTATACCTGTGGAAGATTTTGTCGGGTTGATAGGTGTATGGATGAGTTCTAGTTCCATTTTTATCCCATCATTGTCAGTCGATTATCTTCAGCTAAATGCAGTTGTTTGGCGGTAGCGGTAATTCAGTATATAATATCATCGGAATGGTGTGTTTTGTATATAAATGGGGGTGGGAAGGATACAGAAAGACATAGGAGGACACACAAATGAGGACTCGGTCTTCAGGAAAGCGTAACTTTAGGAAGACTCTCATCAGTAAGACACAAATTAAAGGAATCTTAAAACAGATTTTGGAAAAGCACCATTACCAAAACAGCTATGTAAGGACAGCCAAAGCACTCGCCCCCGAATGCGTATCGCCCGCCATTACTAAAAAGCTGAATCAGTAATCCTCTGGCGTTCGAAAGGAGGTCGTCGCAGCTTCTCCAAAAGTTAATCAGTTCAAGCCATATATCCCAGGATACTGCCCACAGAGTTTGGATGCAGTTTGAACTCTTGATTTTGAGAGATGTTGGTAACAGACAGACAGACAGACAGACAGACACACACACACACACACACACACACACACACACACACACACACAGGGGATTACATTATCACTTCGCAATCAGGCGATAATAAAACTATCAGCCTGAAAAGCAAAGAAAAAAAATCAGGAATGCAAATTTTGGATTATTATGGTAAGGAAAAAAATAAGCAGGAAAAATTCGGTAAACAATCAACAGGCAAACAAATGTACGAAAAGCTTTGTCAGAAAGACTAATATAAGAAAACCATCAGGAAAATGTAAACTTGGGAAAATTCTTAGTTAAATCACATATTATTATTAGAAAAACTAATTTAATATAAATGCAATCAGGAAAACAACAGTTTTGGACAACTCTCACCGTGAAAATAAAATTGTAAGCAAAGTTTCATCAGGAAGACAAATTCAGATGATTTATCATCAGGAAAACAGTTGTAGGGAAACTTTTCAGAAAACACGTAATTTAGGAAAACTGCCGTCATGAAACCACAAAATCAGGAAAGACTATTCTCAGGAAGACACAAGTTTAGGAAATCTTATCAGGAAAATATATTTGGGAAAACTATCATCAGAGCGGCCCGCCAAAATGGGCCGCACTTCAACTCGCTCATCAATCATGCCTTCGAAATTCTTCCCCCAAAAGAAAATGAAAGTGAAAATGGCTAAAGAAAGTGAGAGAAGAGAGCATGGAAAGGAGAACTAGCTACGGAGGGGAGTAAGAAAAATTCATCATCATCATCAGTGTTCTCGTCAATTTAATCGTTTCTTTTTCGCCATCATGATCATCATCATCATCATCATCATCATCATCATTTGTATCTTAATCGACATTATTATCATCATCTTTATCTTCATCATCATGGATGTCAATATAACCATCGTCGTCAACGTCATTGTCATCGTCATCGTAATAGCCTTTGTCGTCGTCTTCGTCGCCCATGGTCGTCGTTTTCTGGCTTCCACAGAGGGGGTTGGTAGTATGAAAAAACAGCAAAAAGAAAACAAAAGTAGGAGAACTGTCATTAGAGTGTCCAGCGAAAATGGACTCCCACATTCACTCGGCATTCAAGCCTGCAGGACAACGACCAAAGCAGAAAGGAAACGAGAGAGGGAAATGATGGAAGGAAGGAAGAAAGGTTGGAGAGAGAGGAGGTGAAGGATGGGGGGAAAGAAAGAGAACCGAATGAGATTATCAAGCTCATATCTCGGAACAAAGACAAGAACGAAACAGGGAAACAGGGAAGGGAAGAGGAGAGGAAGAAAGATGAAGGCATAAAGGAACAACGGAAGGAAGGAAAATTAAGCACGGGAGAAAGGAAATAAATGAAAAAATTATACATAGCTCAAGCCTACTGGACAATGATCAGAACGAGAATGAAACGAGATAAGGAAAACGAGAAGGAAGAAGGAAAGGGAGAAGAAGACCAGAGAGGAAGAGAGATAAAAGGGAGAAGGAAATCAAAAAGTAATATCAGTAAGAAGATATATAACTCAATCCTTCAACACAACGACGAGAGGAGAAAAGGAAATGAGAAAGGGAAAAGAGAGGGCAGGCAGGGAAGGAAGGAGAAAAGGAAGGCAGTGAATGACGTGTGAAGAGAAAAATAAAAGGTGGTGAAGGAAGCTGCGGGAAAGGACGGGAAGATGGAAAGGATGTACAGAAAAAACTGTGTAGGTCAGACCTCAAAACAAAAGAGTGGGAGAGGATGTCAAGAAAGGGAAGAAAGCAGAAGGTAAGGAAGAAAATGAGGCGAACGAAATAGGAGAAAAAGAAAAGGAGGTGACCGGAAGAGAAAAAGAAAAGATGAACGATGTAAGAAAAGGAAGAGGACATAGGAGATCTACAACTTGGACAATAAAGTATATGATTAGAGCATATGATTAGAGCATTAAGGAATAGAGTGAGAGAAGTAAAGGGAGCAGGGAAGAAGGAGGCTAGGGGAAGAAAAGGAAAGATGAAAATGGAAGGCAGAATGAAAATGAGGTAACAGTTGTAAATTTCAAGCCTTCAAAACAGGAACGAGATCAGAAAAGGGAGCCTGGACAAGAAAGAAAATAGGACCAAAGATACGTAAAGAAGGAAGGAAGGAATGGAGGTGAAAAAGGATAGGAAAACCGAGAATGACAAATAAGAGAAAATAGAAGAAGGGCCGAAAGGAAGGATGGAAATGGAGCAGGAAGAACAGAAACAAGATTTATAGCTGAAATCATCAAAACATTGAGAAAAACAGGAAGGGTAACGAGAAACTGAAGAGTAAGGGAAATAAGGGAGGAGAAGGAGGAAGAAAGAAGGAACTAGCCAATGAAAGATGGAGGGGAAGGAATATAATATTCAATCTTTACAACAATAACAACGAAATCAGAAAAAGGAAGGAGATAGGGAAGAGAGAATGAAGTGAAGAAGGAAGGAATTGAGGTGGATGAAGTAAAATATGAAAAAGGAAAGGAAGAAAGGGAAGGAAGGAATGACTCTTTAAAAAAAAAAAAGTAGGTACAAAAATGTAAAAGAACCCGGAAAGAATGGAAAGATAATTAAAATAAATGTGTAAAGAACTGAAGCAACGATGGGACAAGATAGGAAAAAAAAGGAAGAAAGATTGGAAGGAAAAAACGGAGAAAAGGAGGTAGGCAAACGATGCAGCGTAGAACGGGGCACCAAGACGTCCTTCCCTCCTCTTCCCATCCCTTCCGCGACCCCCCCCCCCACACATACACACTCAACCATACTATGTAATAATAAACTGAGAACACATCCTACGAAAATGAAGATGGAATGAAGGAAAGAGAGAAAAGAAGGTAGGCAAATGTAAAGGATACAGAGCAAGGCATTAATAATAGGTCCTTCCCTTCGTTTCCCTTCCCTACCTCAGGCCAACCGCACACACACACACACACACACACACACACACAGCCAACCAGACCTTCGTAATACCATAAACTCTGAACCCGTCGTAAGCCTGTCCCAGTTCCTAATAATTTCACCAGGAGCATTTCTGATAACGACCCCCTCTATATAAACATCGCCCGCTCCTGCCTATAACATTTTCCGCTTGTTGTACGACCAATTTTACTTTTCTTTTGGTTTGCGTTTTTTCCTGGATTTGATGGTTCTAGTTGTGATTGCTCTTGCTGTGCTGTTGTTGTGGTTGTGTTGCTGTTGTGGCTGTGTTGTTTATGATTTATATTTGTTGCAATGTTGGGTTGAGCTCTTCCTGTGGGCTTTGTATTTTTTGTGTTTTTTTTTCTGAATTCATGGTTTTTGTTGTAATTAATCTCGCATTCTTTTTTGTTTGGTTGCTGATTGTTATTTATTTATTTTTTTCTAACTCTGTTTTGGTTGGTTTCGTGGTTGTGGTGTACCTTGCTGATATGTTCTTGTATTCGTAAGTTGTTGATGATGTGGTTAATGCTTTCTGTTATTTCAGTTCTTACCTGTTTTGTTTTTTGTTTTTGTTGTTACTGTTGCTGGGTCATTTATTATTCATCTTCTCTCATCATTGTTACTGTTGTTTCTGTTTCTTTTGTTGTTATCGTTGTTTCTTCTATTGTAACTAGCTTTGTTATTATTGCCTTATAGTAATATTGTTGGTACTTTTACTAATATTAGACCTTCTCTCGCAAAAGAGAAAACGGAACTCTGTTTTGGTTGGATTGTGTGTGTGTGTGTGTGTGTGTGTGTGTGTGTGTGTGTGTGTGTGTGTGTGTGTGTGTGTGTGTGTGTCTGTCTGTCTGTCTGTGTGTGTGTGTGTGTGACCAGAATAGCTCAGATCTTTTTAACCCTACTTCAGTCAAACTTGGTGAGATGGTTGAGGATCAGTAATGGGGTGAACACTACTATCTTTTTAAACAATAGATCATAGGCCAAGGGCTAGGCTTTAATTTAGATTTACAAGGCCAACTTACACAGTTTTTGTTCGATTTAGACCAAACTTGATGGAAGGACTGAAGGTAAGGAAAGAACGAAGAGATTCTGTTCCGAGGACAATCAGTCAAATGTCGTCACAGGGCAAGATGAAGCTTCGAACCGGGTGTCTGTGTGAGAAAATAGCCACCATAGTTTTGATCTGATATGAACCAAAAATGATGAAGGGTTGAGGATCAGCCAAGGGTTTGAGGTCTGGTTTTTCAGAATAATTTGGTCATCTCGGCATTAATCCGAAGTGCACGAAATTTGGTAGAAGTGTTGAGGATCAGGTACTCATATGATAACTTGATATTGAGAAAACTCAGCTGAAGGTCAAAGGCAGATGCCCGGACCTTAGACCAGCTGCAGGACATGGATGTGTATGGTACTGTTTGAGCTATCCTTTTCTCTGTTGCTGTTCTATTGGTTGCTGTTTCTATTTGTATGGTTAGTGCTTTTATGTTGTTTATTATTCTATTCTTGTTGTCGTTTCCGTTATTAATGTTACTGCTACTGCTGTTGCTACTTAAGTTGTTTTTTCCGTTGTTGTTGTTGTTTTTGTTACTATTATTAATGTTTCTGTTACTTTTGCTACAGAATAGAGTACTGCTTAATAAAAGCAAAATACTGGGTCCCTGGGGATATTCTAAAGGGCCTTCAGCTGAGGGCCCACACGTTGCTCTTAGAATACTGAGTAACGCCTAAGAGAATGGAACATAATTCTGTCAGCAGTGTGACACACAAACAAAAAAAGTAAAAATGAAGACTAATATGACATGGGGTGTACCTCGCTTTGCCAGGGAGCATTAAATTGTATGCGATAAAAGTCATCTTAATGAATTGCGGTAGGTCGAAGGTCAAGGCCGGGTTTCGCAAGTATAATTTTCTTTTTTAATACTCTGGAAGCTACTTACACAGGACGTATCAGTGCCAATGTCTGTTATTATGTTGTTCCTGTTGGTTCCTCTTGCTGGTGTGTTGATGTTACTGTTCATCTGTTGCTGTTGTTGTCTCTTGCTAATTTTGTTTTGCTGATATTGTTGTTGTTTGTGCCTCTTATTAATGTTACTGTTTCATCTGTTCTTGCTGTCTGCTCTTGTTTTTGTTCCACTGCTCTGTTGTTTGTGCTTCTGTAGTTGATGCTTTACTTGTTGTTACTGATGCCGTATGTAGGCTATATGATGCTCCTTTTTTTTTTTTTTTTTTTTACTGTCTCAGTTGTTAATGGAGCTACTTGATGTTTTAGTAGTTTATTGTATGTTGCCATTGTTTCTAGTTATTGTTTATGCCTTAGTGATTGATACTGAAATTGAATAACCTGTAATTTTATTTTCTTGTTTATATTGCTACATTCTGCTCTTTTTTTTTTTTTTTTTTTTTTTTTTTTGTATATGCCTCGTTTCTAGGTTATTGTTTCATCTGTTGCTATGTTGTCCAGCCACTGCTTAATCACGTTCCTTCTGTTTCTATCTTTACTGCTTCATTTAATATTGTTGCTGTTGTTCCTTGGTGGATCTGTTGCTACTGACCGTGCACTGTAGTTAATACTTCCTGCTGTACCTATTGCTGTGGCTGTGTCTCTTGTTCTTGTTGCGATAGTTACTGCATCTTATAGTGTTATTTCTACCATATTCTTTTTCTAGCTGATATGTTGTCGTTAATGCAGTCACTGATGAAGCTAGCCTTAGTGCCATGTCTATTAATGAACACGGCTTACATATACAGTTTAATAATGTCACCGTTAACCCTGTCATGATCGGGACAACTCGAGTATACTGTTCCTGCAAGCATCAGACGATTTCATTTTATTCAGCTTAGGAAATCATGCTAATAGTGGAATGATTCATGAAGGCTATTATTTAACCCCACCAGTTCAGAAAGTCTCTCCTACGCTCCATAAATCGCATCGAAAGAGCAAGAACAGCAGTAAGAGCCATAGTCGTTTCGAATGGATTTCATATTGTGCCCCCTCCACCAGCACACCTACGAAATACCCATTGAAGTTGCACCAATTTTGGGGAAAGGGTATCTTGTAAACTGAGATAATCGTGTTTGTCTTTCATTTCAATAATCCAAATAATCCACACAAAAGTGAAGGTAAACTTTCTGAATGCCGTCATGGAGTGTATGTGTGGGTGTACAATATAACGTGTGTAGGAGACCGGGTGTATTGAATTGTTGATCCTCCTTGTACCAGATTTGTGGTTACATGTTTGCCGTGATTGTGATTCTTTCTTTATGTTATTGCTGGTTGCTGCTAGTGGTAGGTGGCGGCACTCACCATCCACTCACTGTAGAGCTACCCTCAGGTGACTTTACATTGAGTGAAAAGCCAATTAATTTCCTGTAACTCAGGAAATATTTACTATGTTGACTGGTAACAATATAATCAGATGACACCTCGTGATCTAGTCTGTTAACTCTTTGCAACTGGATGGGGCCCATAAGGGTTTATATCCGAAGCTTGGTTGAGGTATAGCGCTCACATAATGCCACTATGAGGTAAGGGAGAGGGGTCATCCTCGCATTTAATGTCAGAACTGAGAACCTAGTCCCGGGTCCCTGCACACCTGATGGCGAAAAAAAAAATAAATAAATAAAGAATTAAATGACTAATGTAGACAGATAGCTTGTTGCTGTGACTGGTGTTTCTGTTGCTGCTTCCTTTTTTATGGGTGACATTTTTGGTACCAGTTCCGTTGCTGTTTCTATTGTTAATGTTTTCTCTTGTACATGCTGTTTCTGTTGTTATTGTTTTCTCTTGAACTTATTGTTTTTGTTGTTTAATTGCTGCTCCTGTATCATCTCTCAAAGGCGGCGTTTATTCAGTCAATAGATCTTCTGTATTCCCAGAGACGAATTCGAGGGCCTTAGTGCAATTGAGCCGGAATGACAGTTTTCCATCCATCCGTCCCTCGGTCTGTTCACGTTCTAGTGACCACAATTATGGACCAATTTGGATGACTGAGGTGTCAAATGAACTCCCTCTACTTGACCGTGTGCCTTAGCCAGAGTGGTCAAAAGGCTCAGAGTCACCCCAAGGTCACAATGATCACAGGTATCTTTATTTACAGACTCCAGGCATAACATTGGTATCATTGCATAGGGTTCAAGATGCAGTAATTTATGGTGTCATCACAGTTTTAATACAACCCACTAGGAACTAGCAAAAGAAAACTAATACAAGCATTTGTCGCTTACATTTCAGATGGTGGAAGTAGGCAGCGGGATAGGTAGGGATGTAGGTAGTTTGGTAAGCAGGGAAGTAGTTAGGTAGGCAGATGAGTAGAGAGGTAGATGGGTAGAGAGTGGTAGGCATGGAGGCAAGTAAGTAGGCTGGGAGGGAGGCAGGAAGCGATGTAAAGTTGGTAGACAGGCAGGGAAACAGGGAGGGAGTCGAGCGGGTCCACGGTAGGTGGGTTGGTAGGGAGGAATCTAGAGAGAAAGGCAGAGAGGTATGTAGAGAAGTATCCAGGGAGGTGCGCAGGTAGGTATGTAGGGAAGTAGGCAAACTTTGTGGAGTGGTTCTGGGTAAGGCGTGGATGAAGGGATTCAGTTTTGAGAACAATGTCAATGATCAGATGTCAATTCACTGGAAAAATTCAAATGTTTCACCTGTAACTCAGTTTTTTGTTTGATTTAGAACAATTTTCTGTCATGGCTAGGGGTCAGCCAAAAATAAAGGGGTTCATTTTTCGGAACAATAGGTCAGGGGTCAAGGTCACCGGTAAGGTCAACTCAGTTTTGATCTGGCATGGAACTAACTTAGTGGAAGGGTTAAGGGTCACTTATGATTTGAAGAAATTTAATTTAAGAAATATATTTGGCAGAAGTTCAAGGGCACAGAATGAAAGTCAAATGCTCGGCCCTTAGACCAGAAGTGGGGTGTGGTTATTGCACTCTGAATGTTCCTTCTTGTTTTATTTTGGTTGCGGTTTATTTAGTTTAGGAGAAAGCATTAGAAGTGGAGGGTAACTAGGGTCGTATCTGACATTCTGAAGTCTCTCCTGAGGTGATCAAAACTATCTGGTTGAAGCAAACAATAACAGTGTTGGTGACCAAGTCTTCCGGAGCCTAGGAATGCACGAGTAAAAAAAAAAAAAAAAAAAAAAAAAAAAAAACTTTCAGGAACGTTTCTTAACTTCCACTTTCCCATGAACCACTTGGCAGCTCTCAGGCTCGTGAGAGCGAGAGAGAGAGAGAGAGAGAGAGAGAGAAAGAGAAAGCCATGTCATGTGAAATTTTAGAACCTAATGTCTCGAGAACTTTGCATCTTAAGATACTGTATAATTTAGGGGCTCCGACCCTCATTTGAAGGAAATTTATTAGATTTCAACTTCCTCCACACATTCCAGAAAGATAAACTTAACCTCACGACAGAGCATGACCCCATGCAGTACTACAGTATAGGCTGGTACGTGGTGCCAAGTTGACTATGAAAACAAGTCTCTCTCTAATGTGGAAAGTCAGTAACTCAGTTACTCAGCAACATAGGCATTTCCTGGCCGACCTCTGGGAGGAGTTAGCAATAAACGACAAAGAGTATACCGGTATGGCTGTGAAAATCAATTTTGATCCCATCAGTATGGTGACATGAATTCGTTCTCGCTACCTTCAGAAAACAATATTAATTTCAAAACGACCTTTCCCGGTGAAGGGATTAATGAAGGTTATATCCAACCCTTTTATTTCCGGGGACCGCTCTTATGCTAAATATTTTTTCGGTATAGAATGAAAGAAAAGTAGGCGTCATCGCAAATAAGGAGTGAATCATCACTATCCATCATCACTGTTGTGGTCCACTGCAGGACACAGGTATAAATCAACTTTTCCTATTTAACTTCGACCTGATACCTCCCGCTTTGATAAATACAATAACGGATATCATCCCTCCCTCTTGTTCTCCACCGACATCTTTCTCTTATGCAGTATTTGGGTCACTACTTTGTTTCCTACATAAGCTTTCGTAGATTTATGTTGTAAGATCATTGTTAAGCTCCAGGTTTCTGTTCCATAAAATAGAACAAGAGGGAATCATTATGCGCGATATGGAGAAGTGTCATAACTTCTCGAGCTGCTTTTTTATGTCAGTTTGCAGCCATGCGACAACCTTTGTCCTATTACTGTCAAGTAGTTTATTGCAGAAGGCTCTTGACTGTATGACTTGTAAGGTTTACAATTTGGATAAAGGGGAACCACGTCTTGTTTTCCGTAATGTGGTGGGTGTACGGAATGTCCACCTCCAATTTGTAGACATACCCTGTGTCACGAATTCGCGCGAGCATGTTTATAAGTTCGTGACATTTTTGTTTCAGTGTGAAAACCGCGACTTCTAGCGGAATTCCCTCTGTGTATCACTTAGTTCAACGGTCATAGCATTCACTCGATTGGGACGGTTTTCAGAACATTTTTCACTGTTTCATAAGTGATCATCCTTGCGCCCGACATTAGCGCCTTCGCTGAGTGATTTATTGTGAGCGTATATCGCTCACTTTCTTTCTGTTGACCGTTGAAGCAAACACGGCCGGCCCTTGCCCTCTTTCATAATTCGAATTTAGTCAGGCTTTGATCGTCGTGAGAGCAGGTTCACCCAGTGTGGGGCAGCACTGCCACAGCGAGTTCCTGAAATCTCTACCTAGACGGTGAATCGGCGAAGAGGTTTAGTGTATTGCAGCATCCGTCCTACGTACCGGCGCCCAGTCATTCCGCTTAGCCCCCTCTACTGACCATTATTTCTTTTTGTTTTTCCTAGGTTTAAGTTTAGTTTTTGAGTGAGTGAGTGAGTGTATTCTTCTTGTTATTTTGAATTCATTCTGAGACTAATGTAACAAAATTAATTCATTGTAATTAATAAATTCACAGTTCTTTTTCTTTGAGCTCAATGTAGTTAAACTCGTGTTTTATTTCTCCACATTTAGCTTATTTTAGTTGCCATTTCTGGTTTGCACAGACGCTTTGTATTATTCATAACTGGTACTTAGGCCAGTCCTTTTGTATTAAGCTTAAATCCGATGTGCCTGCCAGTAGTTAATGCACCGGCAAGAACCTGTTTATCATTAATAGCATTAGTTATTGATTGTCAGGGATGGAGTCACTTTCTCTAGAGGCTAACAGTACTAACAAACAGCACACATGAGGCGGTGGCTTAATCGGTAGAGAGGCGGCCTGCAGTCCTGATGGACCCAGGTTCGAATCCCGGCTGGAGCAGGGAACAGTTTAAGGATTTGAATTTCATAAAAGCAGACCTTCCTGATCTACCAGATAACCCGCCGACATGTCATAAAAGTACCCCCGCTAATACCAATACACCAGTCCTGTATGAGACAGCCCTAGCATGTATTCAATATGGACAGTGGGTGTTAGCGCCAAAGTGGTGACATGTAGAGAGGTATACTGGGCCTTGAGAGCAGGCTGTGAAGCCTATGCCCAGAAGTCAGACACAAAAAAAAAAAAAAATAGTCTGCTGTGTACTGATGAGAAAGTATATAAATTCTCATCCTTAGAGAATCGGCGAAGTAAGCCGAAATAAAGTAAAACTTACTGCATTGATATTCACAAGTCAATTTTTGCCCCTCTTTACAAGCAACATTTAAGCAATTCATTAATTCATAAAATCACATCCCCCCGTGACTCTGTCTCGCCTGAGTACAGAACACAAAGAACCAAATGCTCATCCACTTATCGGGTAGTTTCAGATATACGGTTTAGCAATAATATTCTTCTAAATTATTTAGCTGTTGTACACAATACGGTTGTCTTTCATACGTCCTCTGTATAGAAATCAAGTGAGTTTAAATCTGCTTTAACAAATGGAGGCAGTGTCGCTTTTAATTATTTTGTTCTCTTTGTGAAAACACTGTTTCCACGTCTATCAGCGTACATAAAAAATGAAGTATACTTCAAAATTGCCTCAGTATTGGCTAACAGCGTTGTGGTAATACAGTGATAATCACGTTTAGGTTTGAGTTCGATGCTACAAATAATCCACGTCAAAGCTCAAGGTAAACCTTTCCGAGTGCTCTCATGTAGTTTGTGTGTGGATGTATAATGTGTGTGTGTGTGTGTGTGTGTGTGTGTGTGTGTGTGTGGTAGACGGGGTGTATATTAATTTTACTGATCCTCTTTGTACCTAGACCCTGGTTGTGATTGGTGTTTCCGTTATTTGCTTTTTTTGCCACTACTTCTTATGTTATTTTTGCTGTTTATGTTATGTTGTTGTTTGTGTTATTATTGTTGTTTATCCTGTGTGTATGATGGGCGGTGTATATGGTGATCCTATGAGCACTGCTTCTGTGGTTGTTACTGGTATCATTTCTGTTATTGCTATCGCTCCTTTTGTCATTTTTTTTGTTTGTTATTGATGTTATTATTGCTGTTTCTCCTTTTATGCAGTTCTTGCTGTGGTTATTATTACTGTAGCTGCTTTCGTTATTGCTGTTCTTGTTATAGTTATTGTTATTTTTTCTTATCAGTGTTGATTATATTATTTTTACTGTTGTTACTGTTGATTTTGTTATTGTTTTCCCTTTTTATTGTTCTTTTTCTAATCGTTGTTGTTTAAATTAATATTACTGATTTTTTTTTGCCATGTTTTTATGACAGGCAGAGTATATCGAATTGGTTATGTGCTCTGCTTTTGTTGTTTGCTATGAATGTTGCTGTTGTTTATACTGATATTGTTGAAGCTTCCTTAATTACTAATGCCTCGGTCATATAAGCTGTTCGTTATTGTTTCTCTTGCTATCGCGCCTCTTTCTGTTGTGGTTGGTTTTTGTGTTTTATTGTGGCTGTTCTCTTCTTACGGTTGCTGTTTCTGTCGGTACTGTTCCCTTTGTGTGTGTGTGTGTGTGTGTGTGTGTGTGTGTGTGTGTGTGTGTGTGTGTGTGTGTGTGTGTGTGTGTGTGTGTGTGTGTGTGTGTGTGTGTGTGTGTGTGTTGCATTTTATTGATCTTCTGTATTGTCCCTTTTTTGTGATTTTTGTTGCCGCTGTTTCTGTTCTTTTTATAGCTGCTCTGCCTTTTGTTATTGCCTTTGCTTTAGTTGTTATTGATGTTTTTTTTTTACTGATTTCTTTGTTCTTGTTGGTTTTATTATTTGTTGTGGTTTCTGCTGTTATTTATCGTTATCTTTGTTTTTGTTATTATTACTGTTTCTGTTATTATTGATGCTGCTTTTGTTTAGTGTGGGGGTAAAGGAAGGCGGTGTGTATTGAATGAACTTACTGGTCGCCTTTGTTTGGGAAATGTGGTTGCCGTGAATGTTGTTTACGTAATGGTATTTTGTTGCTGCTTCTGTTGTTATTCTTGCTGTTTCTGTAATTGTCGTATATGTGTATGTCGGTGCTCTTGATAATGTTTGCTTTGATTAAAACTTCTTTAATTAAACAATATGAATATATTTCAGAGCAAATACCCTCAAAATACTTTTAATTTCCCGTAATGTGGTGCGAGTATTTGTATCTTGCATCTGACCACATTTATTATACTCCACACTTTCAAACAAGCATATGATTTCTCTACGAAGTTAAAAATCTCTTTTTCACTCATTTCAGTTTCTAATGATCGGGTTGACTCAAACATAATGTCAGAAGCACTAAAATCTACGTCCTCCTGGACTGACCAGTCTCACCTAAGGCATTTTGAGTCACAAAAAGGGGCACACCTTTTGATAAATGTATTTTCAGTATCATTTTTTATCTCCATTTTCTTCTCAAGAAGACACAGTTTGAGTGTCTGTGTAAACTGGGTAAAAAAAAGAAAAAAATGAGGGTTCAGAAAAAAAAGTGTTTGGTCATTTTTACTTTGAAAAGACGACATCTTCATTAGGAAAGAGAGAGAGAGAGAGAGAGAGAGAGAGAGAGAGAGTAAGTTTAATAATAATAAAATAAGAATAAGAATAAGAAGTTTATTTCCAATGAAATCTGGTTATTCTGTTTACATCTTATACGACAGTAATACATTGTTCATATACCTGCATATGCATAATGTTACGGAACAGAGAAAGATAACGTACACTTTAAGTGAGAATACTAAGAGTCACTACTGTCCCGTAAAGTTCCAGGTTCAAAACAAAAGAGTTAGGTAAAATTACAAGTTAAAGTTTAATGCTCAAACTAACAACAAAACATTCAGGACTCATAAGGATAATGTAATGGCAAATAAATAGGTTAAATATATGGTTAACTGCAATAGCCTCTATTAACACGAAATTAGCAAGAGTAAATTTATCTAAGTCAGCCCTGATAAAATGAGATACCAGATAATACTCAGTGAATGCCAGATAAATTATTACAGATACAAACTATTATCAAAAATGACTGACATAAAACCCAACATTAATAAAAAACCTCACTAGGCCTAAGAATTAACCTTATGCTACACAGTACAAGAAAAAATACAACAGTTATACTCAAATTACACACAGCTGCTAGATGTTTGGAGATTTCTTGAGCACTCACAATAATAATAACTGTACAGGAGAGGACAGAGATGTGAACAAAATGAGGAGCAGATCTAAGTGGCGATGATGCAGAGACTGAGCTCATTATATAGGGGCCAGCAGAGCTTGATACAACTTGTAAGAAGGACGCGCAAATGAAGCCATGGGGACAAAGAGCTGAAAATCCCGCTCTGAATAACAGAGAGAACGACTTACTCTACTATAACGGTAGAAGGGGGGGACTGAGGCAGAACACGCTCGTGATCAAACATGCAGCAACTGTGCGTTAAAATTACACAAAGGATGATGAAATCATAGGCTATGTAACACCTCCCCACAAAGAAAAAGAAATTTACAAAGGAAATTTCTTATTACTCTAAAACAATCTGTCTAAAGTCTAGATAAGCAATCTGCAATAACATTTTCTTTCCCTTGACATGTTGTATGTGTCTAATGAATACTCCTGAAGAATTAGACTCAATGTTGTCAATATATTATTTTTATCTTTAAACTTACTAAGGAATTTCAGTGGGTTATGATCGGTATAAATGACTATGGGGTCAAAACCAGAACACAAATAAAATGAAAACTGCTGTAAACCCAAAATCAAGGCCAAAAGCTCTTTCTCAATAGTGGAGTAGTTCTTTTGAGGTGGAGTGAACTTCTTACTGTAATAAGATACAGGATGTTCAATACCCTGATCATCCTCTTGCGCAAAACAGCCCCAGCTCCTGTATCACTTGCATCAACAGCCATCTTAAAAGGCTTAGCAAAATTTGGAGTAGCGAGCACTGGCTGACTTAATAGAATAGCTTTAAGTTTGTTGAAAGAGGATTCACAGTTATCGGTCCAGACAAATTTAACTCCCTTTTTCAGTAGGTCTGTAAGTGGTGATACAAGAATTGAAAAGTTAAGAACAAATCTCCTGTAATAACCTACCATTCCCAAAAATCTTTGTAGCTCTTTCCTACTTTTAGGTCTGGGAAGATCGCTTATAACCTGAACCTTAGCTCCTGGTGGTGCAACATGTCCATCACCAATTACATACGCAAGGTATTGAACTTTAGCTTGACCAAACTCACACTTTGATAAATTAGCTACAAGATTAGCATGAACTAAACGGTCAAGAAATTTACTGACATGGCATAGGTGATCTTTCCAGTTGTCACTGAAGATTAATACATCATCAATATAAACAACACACCCTGCCAAACCCTCTGTTACAACATTCATGAGCTTCTGAAATGTGGCTGGTGCATTCTTCATACCATACGGCATTACAGAACATGCAAAAGCCTTTCCTAGTGTTACAAAACATGAGATCTCCCTATAGTAGCCGCAGCGAGAAATGAACGCTGTGGTGGGGCAGCCGGTCATCCGGGGATTCCCCCACTGCAGCCATATCCACATGTCACCGACCATCGGCCACCGCTGCAGCCCCGCTCCATGATCCTTACCCTGTGTCTCTGGCTTTCTCTTTCTCTCTCGGTTTCTATATAAACTGCTGTATTTCCGAAACTAATTATGAAATTATTATGACTTTTGTTCCACACCACCTTTGAGGTAAAAATCAAGGAGAGTTTTCTGTATAAAGGTTTCCCCCCCCTCCTAAATGTGGCATATGAGCGGGGGAGTGCGGCCTTGCCGATACCTCTGCCTGACCTATAATTATACACTCGCCAGAACTGACCTGCCCTCAGACAAGGGGGGGGAAACCTTTATACAGAAAACTCTCCTTGATTTTTACCTCAGTGGTGGTGTGGAACAAAAGTCATAATAATTTCATAATTAGTTTCGGAAATACAGCAGTTTATATAGAAACCGAGAGAGAAAGAGAAAGCCAGAGACACAGGGTAAGGATCATGGAGCGGGGCTGCAGCGGTGGCCGATGGTCGGTGACATCCTACCTCTATGGTCAGTGACAAGTGGATATGGCTACAGTGGGGGAATCCCCGGATGACCGGCTGCCCCACCACAGCGTTCATTTCTCGCTGCAGCTACTATAGCACGTTCAGTCATAGGTACTTGCCAGTATCCCTTTAACAAATCAAACTTACTTATGTACCTAGATTTTCCGATCTTGTCTATGCAATCTTCCACACGAGGGAGAGGGTAAGTGTCTGTTTTGGTTATCTGATTAACACGTCTGTAGTCGATGCAAAGCCTCTGTGACCCACCTGGCTTAGGGACTAGAGTGACAGGAGAACTCCACTCGCTCTGACAGGGCTCAATCATCTTGTGGTCCAACAGGTAGCCAAGCTCCTTCTGGATGAGAGGAACTTTCACTGGGTTCACACGGTAAGGAGGCAATTTAATTGGCTTTGCGTCTCCAACATCGACATCATGCATCAACACAGTGGTTCTTCCTGGAGTAGCACGGAACACTTGAGGGTACTCCTGCAGTAATGCCGAAAACTCCTGCCTTTCCTTGGGAGGTAGATGAGAAAGCTTAGTCTGGAGATCATTCATGATATCAGGATTCTTCCCCAAACTATCACTCAGGCTTATGCTGCATGGGAGAACTTCACTTGTAGACTCGGGTGGAACAGCTACAGTGCAGACTGGATTATTTTCGTCCCGCCTGTGATATAACTTTAGCATGTTGATGTGACATAGTTGCTTGCTCTTTCTACGATCTGGTGTGGCGATGACATAGTTGACATTACTGAGTTTCTTCTCCACGAAATAAGGACCACTAAACTTGGCTTGAAGAGGTTGCCCATGCACTGGTAGCAGAATCAAAACCTGATCTCCTGGCTGAAAGTGGCGTAACCTGGACTTCTTATCATACCAAGTCTTCATTTTCTCCTGAGCAGCTCCTAAATTCTCTCTCGCCAGCTGTAAAGCAGTGGACAGCCGTTCTTTGAACTTCATCACATACTCCAGCAGGTTGACGTCATCTTCCTCCGACAGCCAGCATTCCTTGAGTAACTTAAGGGGTCCTCTTACTTCATGGCCAAACAGTAGTTCAAAAGGTGAGAAGCCCAGTGATTCATTTGGAGATTCTCTTGCAGCAAACTCAACGAGTGGAAGACCTTTATCCCAGTCTTTCTGATGTTCCAAACAGTATTTCTTGAGCATCGATTTGAGTGTTTGATGATATCTCTCCAACGCTCCTTGGGTCTGGGGATGGTAAGCTGAAGACGTGATCTGGGTGATGCCCAACTCTTTCAGAGACTGCTTGAAAACGTTTGACATGAAATTACTTCCCCGGTCTGACTGTACCTCCTTGGGCAGACCAAACTTTGTGAAGAACCCTAGCATTTCCTTAACCACGTTCTTTGCTGAGATGTTTCTAAGTGGAATGGCTTCAGGATAACGAGTAGCCATATCAATCATGGTCAACACATAAGAAAATCCTGAAGAAGTCTTAGGAAGAGGGCCCACAATATCCACCAACACACGGGTGAAAGGCGCCTCAAAAGGAGGAATGGGAACTAGAGGTGCAACCTTTTCGGTCTGATTACACTTCCCCACAACTTGACAGGTGTGACAAGACTTACAATACCAGGAAACATCCCTGAAGATACCTGGCCAGTAGAAGTGTTTCAAAATGCGTGCCACAGTCTTCCTCACTCCAAGGTGTCCTGCCAAACTGGAATCATGAGCCACTCGAATGATATCCTGCCTACAAACACGAGGGATGACAACTTGATGTACAACCTCCCATTCACAGTTGGCTGATGCTGTTGGTGGTCTCCACTTCCTCATAAGTACTCCTGACTTTACATAATAACAAGTAGAAGCACCGGCTGACTCTTCTTCACTGTAAGCAGAGTTAGCTAGACCTTTCAACTCAGGGTCAGCAACCTGCAACTCAACCAACTCTTGACGAGACAAATTATCAACACTACGGGGTACTGCCTCATCTGGTGAGTGGTCCAAATTAGCAAGAAAAGTGTCAGCTAGGATAACATCATCATCATCATTATCCTCTAAATCACCAGTAACTTTAGACTTAGCCCTAGTGACAGCACATGCAGGGAACACATCAGGGACATCACAATCCTGGGCCGCAGCCACTGGCTCACTAGACAACTGAGGAGCTGGACACACTTGACTTCCACCAATATCATTTCCAAGTAAGAAAGTTACACCTGACATTGGGAGTGTCTCAACCAACCCAACCATAACGGAACCATTAACAAAACCAGACTCTAAATTCACTCTGCACAGAGGGACAGAGAAATAATTATTCCCTACACCTTGTAAGATTACAGTTTCATCAGAGGAATTAACATTAGAGCCTAGAACACTGGTCAGCATAAGGGATTGGCAAGCACCTGTATCACGATATATTTGAACTGATTTCCTGTCATTACTGTCCAGAGGACTGACAAAACCATCAAACAGGAAATTAGCACATGAACTCTTGAGAGTGTCACCCACGTTACTGCTCAAAAGAGGAGCTCCATCATGAGAATTTAAGTTACCCCTCAAAGCAGGTTCAGTTAACTCAGTTAAAGAATTCTGGGAACTCTCAAGAGTGGACACTAGACCAATTGACTGAATATTTAAAGACTCCTTTTTGTTCACATCACGCTGTCTCCTGAAACATTTCTCCGTAGTATGACCAAGCTTACTACAATAAGTACATTTACTTTTCTGAAATCTAGAGGTGAAGCTGGTATTTACTTCCTGAGAAACATCATCTTTATTCTCTTTCCTGTTACCTGTACTCTGAGTAGAGGCAACGTACTTACTCTCAGCTTTCCCTTTTTCTTTAGAATATCTCTTGTGAGCGAGAACATATTCATCAGCTAAAACTGCAGCATCAGACAAATTATCTATTCTTTTCTCATCAAGATATAGGCTTACATCTTTATTAATACACCTTTTGAAGTCCTCCAGCAAAATCATCTGCTTAAATTTATCAAAATCAGAATCCACATTCTTAGAATTCAACCACTGCTCTAACAGATCTTCTTTGATTTTTGCATACTCAACATGGGATTGCTTATCTTGCTTGTAAGTTGTCCTAAATTTTACTCTATAGGCTTCAGGAACAAGCTCATAGGCCTTAAGAATCAAGCTCTTAACTACATCATAATTATCAGATTGATCCTGAGGCAAAGATGCATAAGTTACTTGAGCTTTACCGGTGAGAACAGTTTGAAGGAGTACTGGCCAATACTCCTTGGGCCAATTAAAACCTGTAGCTACCCTCTCAAACAACTGAAAATACTTTGTTAAATCAGATTCATTAAAAGGAGGGACAAGTTTAACATTTTTAGCCACATCAAAATCATCAGAGCTAGATGATCCAGTTCCACCTTGTTTCATGCGATACTCATGGTCTGCCTGAATCCTGGCAAGTTCAATTTGTGCCTGAGCCTGTACCTGTGCCTCTTGAATACGAGCATTTGCCTCATTAACACGAGCCTCCGCCTCCTTAGCCTTAGCCTCCTGCAGGGCTAGCTGTAACTTAGCTAATTCAATCTGCGTTTGCTCATTTGGAGGAGTTACATTAAACAAGCTTTCATTAATCATGTCAACAATTTGATCTTTAGAATGATGAG
The DNA here is from genome assembly GCF_032717465.1 of Coenobita brevimanus. Taxonomy (NCBI): domain Eukaryota; kingdom Metazoa; phylum Arthropoda; class Malacostraca; order Decapoda; family Coenobitidae; genus Coenobita; species Coenobita brevimanus. The sequence continues at coordinate 14,681,777 of NC_137015.1, read as the reverse complement.
AGCGAACAGCAATTCCCAATTGTTGAGCAACAAGCTTAAGTTCATTCTTTGTTCTGTTTTCTATATCACACACTGTTTGCACATTTGACAAAAAATCTTTGGCTTCATCAAGTGTAGTAATAGTAGACATAATTAATAAGTAACAGTCACAAAATATCAAGCAGTATCCTTATGATAATATCCTGAATATCCTGATATGAGGTCGCCAAATTTATGTTACGGAACAGAGAAAGATAACGTACACTTTAAGTGAGAATACTAAGAGTCACTACTGTCCCGTAAAGTTCCAGGTTCAAAACAAAAGAGTTAGGTAAAATTACAAGTTAAAGTTTAATGCTCAAACTAACAACAAAACATTCAGGACTCATAAGGATAATGTAATGGCAAATAAATAGGTTAAATATATGGTTAACTGCAATAGCCTCTATTAACACGAAATTAGCAAGAGTAAATTTATCTAAGTCAGCCCTGATAAAATGAGATACCAGATAATACTCAGTGAATGCCAGATAAATTATTACAGATACAAACTATTATCAAAAATGACTGACATAAAACCCAACATTAATAAAAAACCTCACTAGGCCTAAGAATTAACCTTATGCTACACAGTACAAGAAAAAATACAACAGTTATACTCAAATTACACACAGCTGCTAGATGTTTGGAGATTTCTTGAGCACTCACAATAATAATAACTGTACAGGAGAGGACAGAGATGTGAACAAAATGAGGAGCAGATCTAAGTGGCGATGATGCAGAGACTGAGCTCATTATATAGGGGCCAGCAGAGCTTGATACAACTTGTAAGAAGGACGCGCAAATGAAGCCATGGGGACAAAGAGCTGAAAATCCCGCTCTGAATAACAGAGAGAACGACTTACTCTACTATAACGGTAGAAGGGGGGGACTGAGGCAGAACACGCTCGTGATCAAACATGCAGCAACTGTGCGTTAAAATTACACAAAGGATGATGAAATCATAGGCTATGTAACAATAACCATGTGCCCAAGTATTCATGTCCTGTACACGCATACATATATACAGTACATACATGTAATATAACAGTATGTTCTATGAATACACACACACACACACACACACATATATATATATATATATATATATATATATATATATATATATATATATATATATATATATATATATATATATATATATATGCACATAAATACAGATATAGTTAATTATTGCCTAGCAGTGTTTCTTTAGCTTAGATCTGAATGACGGTAGACTGCTGGCCCCTCTAATAGGTGGAGACAGTTGGTTCCATTATTTTGGGCCGATTATAGAGAGCGCTGTCGCTCCTGTGTCAGTGCTTGTCTTGAGGACATAGAGGCTATTTTTCAGTCTAGTAATGCTGTTAGTCGTACTATGTACAGATGGCAGAGATAAGATGTCGTTAGGGTATTGGCTGGTTACTTGTTTAGATATAGTAATAGCTTGATTTAAGGTGATGCGTTCCTTTATGTAACTGTTTCAATTCACTGAAAATAGGAGTTACAGGATCGAAGTTCCTGGCTCTTCCATCTGCGACCTTTATGGCGAAGTTCTGTAGCTTTTGTATCTTGGCTATGAGGGAGCACTTTGTGGTACACCATATTAAGCTGAAGTAATTTATGATACTTAGTACTAGAGACTATACAATTATTAGGCGAGTTGCTCTATCAAAGTAATTTTTTATTCTGTTTATAAACATCAAGGCTCCCTTGGCTTTTATTCATTTATGTGTTTATCGCAGGTCATATAGCGGTCAGTGTAGACTCCTAGATTTCTTGCGTGTACTGAGGGTTGGATTGTGCTGTCGTGAAAGTGGATAACGGTGGAATCGGGAATTTTATAGATGAGTTGACGTGTTCCTATGAAAATACATTTTTATCTGTGTTCAGAACAAGACCATTTTTTAGGAAATATAACCTGGCTGGACATAGGGATTCTTCAGTTTTCCTAAGTAGGATATTATCTACTTCAGATACTGTGCCACTGTGTAGGAGCTGGGTGTCCTCCGCATATTGCATTAACAAACATTGACTGACGTGTAATGAGATGTCTTTTACAAATATGCTGAAGAGTATTGGGCCTAGGACTGAGCCCTCAGGGACGCCGAAAATTACATATGATCTAGACTAGGTTGTATTGTTAATGCGGACGGACTGTTTTCTGTTTTTTAGGTACCGTAATTTTTAAACCAAAAGATGTCAGTGTTTGTTTGTTGTAATTTTTGGAGGAGGATATTGTGACTGACACTGTCAAATGCCTTTGATAGGTCACAGAGGGTTAATAGGGATACACGTTTGTTGTCCATATTATCATGGATTTTATTTGTGATTATTATGAGGGCTATTTCTGTAGACAGTTTTGGTCTGAAGCCGTGCTGAGTATTGGAAAGTAGTTTGTTTCTAGGAAGTTTACGAGTTGGTTAGTGACAATTTTGTCTATTATTTTGGAGAATATAGGCAGAAGAGAGATAGGACGATAATTGCTTATATCATTATCATCGCCTGTTTTGAAAAGTGAAGTGACAGTGGCGTGTTTCCATGATGAAAAAATTCCATTGGTAATAGATATGTTAATTATTATAGTTAGGTACGATGCTATAATGAAGAGAAAGTCCTTAATAAATTTTAGTGGAATGCTGTCTGAGACAAAGGATTTAGTTTCATGGAGGCTTTTGATGGTTAGAATAATCGTGTTTGTGTCGACCGGCTGAGGACGGAAAAGGGAGTGGTGATGTTGGGAGCTGGGAGGATTGTGAATTCCGCCTGGCACGGTGTTGCCAGATTGTAGGGAAGCAGAGTCATCATTTTTACGCAGGCGTTGTGTTTTGCTAAATGTATTTTTCCCTACATTCGCAAAGAAGTTACTAAATTCTTCTGCTTTCTTCTTGTCAATATGAAACGTGTGCACAATTGAGTTTTGTTTCCTAATAGGGACTATATCTTTTACTAATCTCCAAGTAGATGAGGAGTTATTTTTACAGTTTGAGAGTTCTTTATGGAAGTATTGTCTTTTAGCATTATTGATAAGGGTTTTTACTTGTTTCATTAAATTTTTATAATTTTGCTTCAGTGTTAAGATGACCCTGTCTGTTTTGAGGGTGTTTTGTGTATCGTTTCTGGCTTTGATGGCATCACGAATGTTGTCTGTCAACCACGGGGCTGGAGGACGGCGGATTATTTTTGTAGTTACTGGAGCACATTTGTCTAGGTTTGTTGTGAAAACAGAGGTATGGATGTTTACTTGTTTATCCACGTCATCTGTGTGTGATATTGCATTTAATTTGGGAGTTTGCTTTAGTTCAGTGCAGAAAATAGCACTGTTGTAGTGGTTTAAATCATAGGGTGTTTTTGTGATGGTTGACCATTTGGGCTTACAATTTTTACCGTTACACTAAATAAGATCATGATCAGAAATAACCTGAGGGACATCGGACTGTGTTACTAGGTCGGGATTATTTGTGATAATAACATTTGAGAAGGGTAGCTAAGGTAGGTGTGATTGGGGTGGGTTTATCAGTTTCTCGGTAAAGTTTGTTATTTGATATGATACGGGAGAGAGAGAGAGAGAGAGAGAGAGAGAGAGAGAGAGAGAGAGAGAGAGAAGCGGAGGAGGGACAGAAAGAAAGAATGAAGAAAAGAAAAAAGCAGAAGGCCTGTATTACAAACGGCATTTCATATCTCATGGGTTAGAAGCACCACCTCTTTGCACATCACAAGTTTATATTATATTACAAATGAGGAAAAGAGTTCAGTGCCGAGCAAATAACACGAAAATGCAAACATTTTATATTCATTATTACCTCAGTCAAGGAAATTATGTTTTACCCCGTGTTGGTCTGTTTGTCTCTTTGTTTGTCTGTTTGTCTGTTAGCAGGATTACTCAAAAAGTTGTGAATGGAATTTGATGAAATTTTGTGGAAGGGTGGGCCTTGGGTCATGAAAGATATTATTAAATTTTGGGCCGGATCAAGATCCGGAGTATCCCGCACAATATCTTCAAAAGTTTTCAATGACTTTCAATGAAATTTTGTAAAAAGGTGCATCATGGACCAATGAAGAAATTATTGAATTTTGGGGCGGATCCGTATCTGGATCTTATATCCACGGATCCGGATCCGAGATCACTCAAAAACTTAATGAACGGATTTTGATGAAATTTTGTGGAGAGGTGGGCCATGGGCCAATGAAGAAAAAATTAGATTTGGGGGCTGATATGGATCCGGATCCGGAGTATCCTGCACAATATCTCCAAAAGTTCTAAGTGAATTTCAATGAAATTTTGTGGAAAGGTGGACCATGAGCCAAGAAAGAGTTTATTAAATTTGGGGGTGGATCGGGATCGGGATCCGGATCCTACCGCACAGCATCTTCAAACGTTCTCAATGAATTGCAATGAAATTTAGTGGAAGGGTGGGCCATGGGCCAAGAAAGTATTCTTTAAATTGGGGGGGCGGATCCGGATCCGAATCCGGATCGTACAGCACAATATCTACAAAAGTTCTCCATTAATTTAAATGAAATTTTGTGGAAGGGTGGGCCATGGATCAAGAAAGAATAGATTATTTTTTGAAGGCGGATCCGAATCCGGTATTGGCGGAGGTATTCGTTCTCTGAGTGTTGCTCTAGTTTGATAAGCTTTGTTGGTCACTTCTTGGAAATAAGCAAACATAAAGACATATAATTAACAGCACGTTTGAGGGATGAAGTGACCTATCATATATTTGTGAACCAGAGGGACACTTAGTGGAGACCATCTCTCCAACAAGGCCAACGTAATTTCCAAACCACCCTTCATAACTGGTTAGGTTTTCTCATCACTGACTAGGGATTCACAAAAAATGTGTTCCAGATCAAGAATCTGTAATACGACCAGGATCGGTCCCAAATATTAATTGATTGTTCCCTGGGACATGGGCTGTCTCCCCACCAAATTTGGTCCAAATCTCTGTTTTAGTTATTGAGTAATCCTGGTAACAAACAAACAGACTAATCCAGATTGGTCCCAAAAGTTAATTGATTGTCCCCTGGGACATGGGTTATCTACCCGCCAAATTTGGTCCGAATCTCACTTTTAGTTTTTGAGTAATCTTGCTAACAGACAAACAAACTAACAAACAAACTTGGGTGAAAACATACTCTCCTTGTTGGAGAGAATTATATATTAGTTTCAGGAAGCAGTTATTTTTCAGCTCAACATAATCCCATTTCCCTTTTTCAATCTCCACGTCTTTATCTGTGTTTATCCATTTATATGAAGTCTAGGGAGTTTTATAAGTACCTGTACTTATTATGTTTAAGAGGACGCTTCCTTTTCACCTTAGCATACCTCCCCCCTCCTTTTGTTTCATGTTTTTATGTATGTATGTATGCATGCATATATGTATGAATGTTATGTTGAAGCCGGCCTTTTATAGCGACATAATAGACATCAACGCAAATACTCGGTATTAAAGGAATCGTCATGATGCACACGCTGCCTTGCACGTAGAGCGGCCGCCTCACTCTGACGTGCCTCCTCTCAAAAGTTGCCCAGAAATTAATCAAAATTTTGAGTGAGGTATATAGTCATATAAGAGTTAATCTGGAGAAGTTTTAGCTGAAAGGATTTAAGATGAAAGTCATAAGTTGAGGTACGACTTCCCAAATAGTCATTCATAGGAAGATTGAGAAACGCGCGAAGTGAAATTCTTATTTCAGTTAAAAGTTTTTTTTTACTATTAATACTAACTTTGTGGCAGGTGGGAATACCCATCATCCCCTTACAGAATGTCCAGTAATGCTACCCTTACGTAACTGCACTGAGTGATAAGCGAAACTATTTCTTGTATCCCAAGGAAACCATTTACTACGCTGGGTGGTTTTCATGTAACCATATAGACGCCTGGTAGTGGAGTAAGTTAAGGAGCGCCAGCCGAATGTGGCTCATAAGAAATTATATACGAGGTGCTGTTTGAGGTTTACTGCTAACAGAATGCCCATCAGACGCGAACGACTGGTAAACTTTGCTTTAAATGTCTTTACTATGCAGCCTAGCCCCAAGTCCCTACGCTAAGATAGACATAATAACAGTTTCGGCCTTTCATATACTGAATGACAGTTCCTAATGATTTTGTGTTTTATGTAGACTTGTTAGAGGTAGGAGGCTCATATTTGGACTCTGACCAGCTGCTCTGAATGTTTTATTTGTTTATCTTTCGTGACTATTTCAGAGATATATATCCAATGTAATTACCATTACAAGCTTGTGATATTGCAGTGCAGGACAAATTAACCCCAACTCTTTCCAGTCCGATTGAGACCATATCAGTCTAATAAACTTCCGGATATAATACCTTCCTTTCTCTCTCTCTCTCTCTCTCTCTCTCTCTCTCTCTCTCTCTCTCTCTCTCTCTCTCTCTCTCTCTCTCTCTCTCTCTCTCTCTCTCAGAACCACCATATAATTAAAAGTGAGTGCGCGAGTGTAAACAATCTCCTAAATGCGGACGCCCATAGTATGGAACACCTGTAACTCTCAATCGTGATCAGCCTCCATTGCACATCACAAAATCTGGTAGTCAGTACAGTGTAGTCAGCAACGATATACACATGCTTTAGCAATCATCTTCAGAGATTAGGGACTTATCTATATCATCGCTTTCTCAGTGTTAATACGGCCTTGCATCTGTGGCTTATTTTCTGTTGTATTTGATCTCCATTTGTTATGTATCCCCCCCTTTCGAAAAAAAAATGTGTATCCATGTCTACCGCTATTATTTAACTGCAGAACATTTGCCCTCCTACTCTTCATTTTTTTTTTTTCCCCTGAGGATTCCTTGTTTCTGTGGTCTTTTTATCTACACGTTTCTCATCTCATCATCACCATCTTAATCCTCATTCCCACTTAGTCTGCTTGGAGTAGGAGGGATTTAAAAGCAAAGTACAGTCGTTGAAGTATTATCGACGCAGTGCCCAGCAAAAATGAGGCAAACGTCCACTCATTATCGCTCACGCCTTCCGATTCGTAATTTGGAACAGAAAGAACGCTTTGATTATACACCGCACTTCACTTTTTAGAGGATACAGGATGTTTAAGTCTTTATGATGTTATTTCCCTCACCAATGAGATGAGCCCCTCTCCCCGTGTAGAGAAAAAATGTAACGGAATGACATAGGTATTGGCAAAAATTTTCCAGTATTACCAAGCTAATCAGGTTTAGTTTTCAGCCAAATACTGCAAATGTAATAGAGGTCAAAAGTTCAAGGTTAACTTTTTCAAATACCGTCATAGCATTTTGTGGGGGCGTGTATGTGAGATGTGAGAGGTGATGTTTATTGAATATGCTGTTATTACTGTTTCTGGGGCTGCTGCTTCTGTAATTGCTGTTTTTGTTCCTGGTTCTATTGTTTATCGTTAGTTATTGGTCTTGTTTCTGCTTCGATCGTTGCTCTTACTTCTGTGATTGCTGTTGCTTTGTGTTGTTTTGTTCCTACAGGTATTCTTGGTGTTTCTGCGGTCGTTTTGCCTGTTGTTTCTGCTACGGGTATTGCTGAGTTTTGTAGCTGTTGCTAATATAAATTATGATTCTGGTGTTATTGTTCTAATATTTAGTTTTTTTTTTTTTTTCACTTTAGTTGGTGTTCTTTCTTTTTGTATGACTGTTTATTTTCCTATTGTTCTTCTCTGGTTGTTGCTTTTATTTGGGGGGTTATCTTATTTTCGCTTCTTTTGTTTTTACTTCTCCCGTGCTTAAGCTTCTCATGTTGCTTTTTTTATTGTCAATATTGATATGCCTTCCTGTTTCTATATCATTTGTTGTTGCTGGTACTGCTGCAGTTGCAGTTTCAATTGTTTTTATTTCTGCTACTGTTTTTCTCATCTCCGCAGTTGCTGATTTTGTATTTGCCGTTGTTGCTGATACTGCTTGCAATTGTGGGTGTCGATCGTGATTTGGTATTTTTGCTTGTTATTTTTGCTTCTGTTTCTGTTGTTTCACCGTTTTTTGATGTTGCTTGACGTTTGCTCATGTAGTTGTTGTTTATTCTGTTGTTTCTGCTTCTGTTGTTGCTTGTTTTCTTCTACGTCTGTGGTTGTTGTTACTTCTGCAGTTATTGATGTTTCTGAAGTTTATGTCGTAACACCCGCGCTGGTGATGCGAGAACGCGGTAATGTTTTACACCATATATATCTGTCTGTCTGCTCGAATAATTGTTATCCAGGTTGGACCGAACTAGATGGAAGCTTTGAGAGTCATCGTAGGAGTAGAGCTTTTGTTTCTGAGAATAGTAGATAAAAGGTCAACGTCACATGGCAAGGTCATCTTAAAATGTTTGGATCTTGTGTAAGCTAAATTTGGGGGAAGGGTTGAGGGTAAGGCAAAGATGAAGTGTTTCGACTAAGAACATTCAGTCAAAGGGCAAGAGCATATTGTAAGGTCAGTTGTTCGATATTGTAGTACAAGCAGTTTTTATTCGATATGGACTAAACTTAATGGAAAGGTTGAAGGTCTGACACGGATGAAGAGATTCGATTTTGAAAACAACACATCAATTATCAAGGCCATATAGTAAAGTACAATTACGGTAAAACCTATGAATTTAGATAGACAAACTTAGACTTTGGGAATAGGTAGAGATGATCTATGTTATCTTCAACCAAAAAGTCCCCCAAAATCCCGTGACGGGTTTTCGAGTTATCGCCAATAAATGTCGGTAGTTTAGAATTTCTGAACTTTTTACATTTATTGAGTCTGAATGGTAAGAAAATCAAACTGATGATAGAAAGAAACATCATTCCTTTTGTTATGGTACTTTTATATTTTATTTACTTCAATTTTTTCAGTACTAAATGCATCGTTGTGAAATTTGATATCTTAAAATTTGACGAAAGTAAATTATCGGCAGAATTTCTTTGTCTTGCAAATGACGGCAAAACGCCTTTTCTAGGACAAACCAGAGCCGAGTTATCTTTGTTGCAATCCATATATGTATTTCGATAGATACTGTAAGCATTTCTGCTAGTCTGCAACTATATGTACATTTTGCCAGCAAAGATTATCATATATCACATGTTTACGACATAATCATCAGTTGCAAATAAATTCCAACTTTAATGACTGCAATTTCCATAAAAAGAATGTAGTTAACTGACCATATAACCATTAAATACTTGCAATACAGCTGAACCGTAGCATGTGAAAAAATAACGAATGAAAAAATAATCTATATTTGTTTTTGCCTTACTAGACAAATATACAGAAATCTATAAGAACATAGAACTACCTCATCTTGATAGAACACCCTTTGTACACACAAGCATTTATGCGTTTATTACACTACAATTATGTGTTTATTACACTACAACAGCAGTGTGAATCATTATTAATCATTTTTCTTTAATCATTTTCGTTTCTTTTTCTGTAACGGTTGAGAATCATCATTTTCTATTTCACTCTTCCCCTCTACATATCCATCTATATTTTCTTCTTTATCTTCATCAAATGACCTTTAATTATTGCACCCATGACCACCACAATACCCACACATATGTGTACAAGGGAGACCACTTCTTCGGAACTCGTAGTTCAGTTCATAACCTGTTCTATAATTGCATGTTATGCGATGAAATTGGGAAGATGGCACAGGCTCATTAAGAGAGGTAACTGGTCTCAATGGTTCATTTTCCAACATCCAACCTCAGTCAATGGGGTCCAGTGTAATCCCTCGCCACTGCTGCACTTGATGGAATGAACGATAAGAAGCTGTTGCTGATGTTGGGGGAAGTGTAGCCATATCAGTTTTGGCGTGTACAGGCTGCTTAGCTATGGTCCATAAGTATGTATGGTACCTATGTTTATCAAGGCTACCACCTGACTTTGCTTCATACATGACCAAAAGAAAAGCGTCTCCAAGAGCAGCCACATCATTTGCTGACGCCTGGAGGTCATTGAAAACTTGGATCTTGAGACGTAATGCAGGATCTTCTTGTAATTTTATATAAGGAGCCTTTTTCCCCTTTCGATCTACAGCAGAGGTTGTATCACAACCTGTTATCACATGCAGGAAGAGCAGGTTTCCAGTCATGTCGCCCATTTCACCCCAAAATCTCATACTACTGAATATTTTACCTGGATGTGCGGTTGTTCAGGGATAATCGTTTAGTGTGAGGATTGGCAAGAGCAATAATATTAATAGGACAAGAAGATCGGTGTCATCCCCCACAAGAATTGATTCCTGTCCTGAATCTCCTATGTCAGTTACTATTGTAACTATCAGTCTGTCAGCATCTGCCTCTGCCTGATGGACCTTACAGGTTGCAGCCTCAAGATGTGTCGAGCGGAGTTTGATAAATTTAGCTTTTTTTTTTTTTTTTTTTTTTATCCCCCGCAAGAATTCCTGCTGTGACACTGGGATGTGTATGTGATTCTCTACAACAGTATCTCTAGATGACTGTTCCTCCTCGGCGAAAGTATTCATCTTTTGTAGGCTACTGCGAGTTTCATATCCATCAAATACTATGTTAGCTTTCCCGTATTTCTGTTTAATGAATGATATATACTTAGAATATATCTGACTGAATGTAGCAGGACGTTGCCAAACAACATGATGAAGAAGATACCCAACATTTAGAGTATACACTGCTCCAGCTGCAGGAACATTTTCACAGGGTGCCAAAGCCTCAATCACTGGGACAAGAGCACAATTTTTTTCCTTTACACAAAGAATAATCATCAAAGAGAGAAGACGGTTGAGGTGCGAGATTATGCCCAATATGAAACAAGGTAAGATTTTCTTCTAGCAATACATACTATTCGATGGAATAACTGGTTTGGGTTGATGGTAATCTGTGTATCTTTCATCTTAATTTATTTCGATATAGATACCAATGACTTGATGTTGTTTCTTCGTTGTAGGTGAATATCACAGAAAGCTTTTCCTTCCATTGTCTTCATTGATGCTTTTCCAACCGAGAAGGCTTCATCACAGTTCACTCTTTCGTTGGCCACAATGCTACTTGATATGGAGGTTAGTAGTGGTAAAGGTCAGTTGAATGGGTTGTGTATAACCACCCAGTTTTTGAAGATCACGAGTCTGCCGAGATTCACGAAGGTCAATATGCTGCTCAGTTGTTGTCATAGTAACCCCACTAACAGATTCAACAGCATTGATTATACTGGCTGTTGCAGGCATTGATAGAACCGACTCAACAATAACTGATTGTGGTATTCCACGTCTTTGCGTGAGACCTCCAGATGTTTTGATGGAACACATGAGGACTTGCTGAACTGTCATATCGGCCCAATTTCCTGATCAAAACTTATCAGATACTCTTGTTGCGAAATATCCATGTGTTGTAAACTTCTCAAACTCTTCTGGTTTCATGATTGTTTCCAGTTCATACATTTGCTGTACATACCCTTGACCAGACTTTGCATATTTCAGGTGTGCAGTTGCATGCAAGTATGGTACCGTAACATGAGTTCTACACTGTACAGATGAAGATCGCAATCACCACAACCGTCTGCTGTTATGAAGAGCTTCACAACAGTAATACACCTGAAATACTGTACCGACAGTTTTTCGGTTCGTCCACATGATTCAGCATCTTCAAGCTTCATTTCAAACTGATTCTTGATCTCTGCAGCATTAGAGTTTACTGTAACTTCCAGAGTTTCAGTGTTGTGATGCAGGGTCATGTAGCAGGTTTCCATATCTTTCTTAAGTCTCGTTAACAGAGGATGACTCCAACAACAGTATTGCTAATGCTCGTTGTGTGTGGAAATGAGCTCGAAGACTTCTAGCCTAAGCATGTACAGTCATCATATGAACAACACTGTTCTTTACATGAACTGTCTCCCACAGTTCTACAAGGCCATTTACAGCCATTATGGTCCCTATAGCTCCTAAAAATGACATAAGAAGATGAAATTCTCCAAGACGAATAGTGATACTTGAAAGAGGGCTACTATGACCAGCAGCAAGAATCTTTTCACAAGCTTTAGCATAAAGTGGTTGGTCAAAAGTTGCAATGATCATAGACTGACCACGTTTTTCACCTTCTTCTGCAGCATTCAGAAGGTAAGCGTAAATTGCAGAAGAACTGGTTGAATCAAGATTAACTAATGGTACAGGTAGGATACCTGATGTTTTGTAAAATGAGCTTTTATTGTATATCTTGCTCATAAATCCACTCCAGTTCGAGCTTGGGAAACCTTGAAGCCAAGCACTACATATCCACCAAGTGTCAAGTCGATGAGCTATTTTTGCACTTTCAGGTTCTTGCACAAGTGTTTCTGTGTTTTCAGCAGCCAAAAGTGAATAGCACTGTGTCATAGGCGGATGGTAATCCATGAGCTGCGAAAGCTTCAGTGTTAACTCTTTCAGTTCTAGGAATAGGTGTGTTTGTTGATCTGCTGGTGTCACACAATTAATTCCTCCCATTAATGGAATGTGTTATGGCCATCCAAAGTTGCAACATGATAGTCAGCATTGTCATATACAAACTGGATATATGACTGCGGATCTACTACAGTTGATAAGTTCATTGTTGCTGATGCTTCATACAGCAATACTTCTCTATATGGGACACAAAATCATAGGGTAAAAGTCATGTCAATAAGTACTCTTGATCCATGTTTCCTGTGTAGATGAACACCCAGACCAGTTAGTATAGGGGAAACATGATCGTTGACGAACTGCAGCAGTGACAACATGCTGTATATTGACTGACTTTCTTTGTAAGTGACATATCATTTTCTTTCGGTTTCAAGATTACATCAATCAACATAGGAAAAGAATCTGGAACAAGCTCACAATTTCCAGAAATTACTTGCTCTGCTGAGGGAAATTCATGGCAATCATAAGCTTGTGAACGGATCTTATTTCAAATTACCAGAGCAGCAGTTTCTATCAGTCTTCTAACATCATCAGCAGGATCACTTCTTCGTGCAGCATACCAGTCATTTGTTAAAATATCTTTCATACATTCAGTGAAACACACAACTCCATTACTACCTGTCTTATCAGCTACTGTTATTTGATTACTATAATGGTTCTTAAAAATCTTTTTCAAGTATTCCTTACTGTACATAATACTGGTGTTTTCATATCTACTAAAAAATGACATTAATTCATCCATGGAGTATTGACATTCATAATTTTCATCTAAATACTCACTCAGTTTGATAAATCCATTGGTTTGTCACCATCTATTTTTCGTCTCTGTTGTGTAGCTGCTCCTGGCTTTGCACAGTCAGGCCTTAAGTAGTATTTGTAGCATGTACAATGGTACCGTCCCTCAGCTTCGAGAAGATCAGTGACACTGGACACTCGGAGAAGAACATCTCTCCTCCAGCTGTCATTTCGTTTTTCAGCATTTGCGCGAATGTTGTTAACAAATTCTACAACATTTTACTCATGAGTTTGTTTCCCTAAATTTTGTCACATCAACAGAAATTGCCTTTGCACAAAATATACACTTAGTTTTGAAATCAAACTGTTGCTTAATTTCATGTGTTGTATGAACTTCTATAGGTACAGACTCCAAGCGACGTGTTGTGTAGTCTTTCCTACATTTTACATGGACAACAATGGGACTCTTGTTTTTCAGTAATTCTTTAATATTGTCTCCTTTTGAAGTACTAGTCTCAGTTATCTTATGCAGGCCTCTAGTGACACACACAGTTTCACCAAAGCAGTTTATTGCCAGTGGGGTCACACAATAAGCACAAATTCGATTTATCTTCCATGTTTATGCCCTGTCGAATTTCAAACTAGCTACATTGACTTTGTTTCATTCCACTTGGAAAAAAGATAGAAATACAGACATGTGAGGCATGTCGTTTTCAACACATTGGCTGCGTTCGGAGGGCAGACTCTGTGGAAATTTTCCATAGATGACATCATACATCATACGCAAATTTTTGCTACTTTTATAATGCATGTTTTACAAACAGTTCGACGAAATATATAAAAGAATGTGGCCAGAAATCACAATTAATTTATTTCTGCCTAATCCAGAATATCTTCCGTAAAATTTACGCTCCTAACCTAATTAAATAAAATCGTCTGGTACAGCATATGATGTCATCTGTGGAAAATTTTTCGCACGATCCGCGCTCCGAACGCAGACGAACGAAACATATCATTTCACAATGATGCATTTATTGCTGTAAAAAATTGATGTGAACAGAATCTAATACGAACATTACATAAATGATGTTCATTTCAATCGCCGGTTTGATTTCTTTTTCCTTCAGACGCAATGAATGAAAAAATCCAGAAATTCAAAATGGCCGCCATTTTTTGGCGATAACTTGAAAACCCGTCACGGATTTGGGGGGGGCTTTTTGGATGAAGATAACATAGATCACCTCTACAAATTCCAAAAGTCTCAGTTTGTCAGTCTAAATTCTGAAGTTTGAGCTAAGAATTAGCTAATTGCACTACTAATAGGGGGGAAGCTCAACTTAATTTTTAGTTAGTTAAGCCATACTTATTAAGAAGGTTGAGAACCAGACAATGACGGAGTAAATCAATTTTGAGAATAATCGATCAAACCACAGGGTCAGAGAGCAAAGTCAAATGTTTGGCCTTAAACCAAATGCAACACAAGGATGTTGCGCTCTGTGAGTGCTTCTTGTTGTTGTTGCTGCGTCTGTCGCTTCTGCTCCTTTGTTATAATTTCTCTTGTGTCTGCTGCTGTTGTTGTCTTCATTGTTTTTGTGGCTGTTTTAGTTACCTGCTCGTTTTTACTGATTTGCATTCTGCTGTCTGTGTGCTATTGTTCTTGTTCTTGCCGCTACCACTGCGTTCACTGATGTCATTTTCGTATTTATTATACTTTTGATGTCGTCCCGTTCACCCTTTAATCCTTCCTTTATCCTAATCTCCACCATCCTAAATCATATATTCGTTCATTCATTCATGCATGCATTCATTCATTCATTCATTCGTTCATTATTTTCATTCAATCAGTCAGTCATTATATTTTCATTCATTCATTTATTCTCTAATTCTTTCCTTCATTTATTTATTTATTTCATTCATTTATTTATGGAATTTTCATTCATATTTGCATGCATTCTCTCATTCAGGCGTGGATGTATGCGCTCATTCAGTGGCATTTTGATTCTATCGTAAGTTAATCGCCGCTGATCCACAGTTTATGCAGTTCATGCAAGAATCCATTCATTCATATACATGTCCGTTCATGTGTCTGGTCTTTCGTTATTTATTCATTCTTGTGTTCATGCATTCACCAACCATTTTACTTAGCCAGTCATCCATATTCATTTCATTATTTTTTTATTAGTATTGCTTTTTGTGCAGAAACTATTCCTCGATACATTTCTCCTCTTTACTCATTCAGTTACCAGTTCTATTCCTTTGTCAGTGTACGGTATGTTGCAGTTTAGTCTATGTGCTGAGGCGTAAGCGATAATCATTAACATTTCTTTGTTCGGTCCTATATTCAAGGAACAACCTTTTCAGGCTTCTTCTTTTGCTGCTTGTCTTTGTATGTATGTCTGCACGAATGTCATCTTTTTTTCTGTTTGTCGCCTATCTGTCTGTCGTCTGTCCGTTTTGTATGTGTCGTTTGTGTGGCAGTCATCATGTGTATTCTGAGTATACCGTATGTTGTCGATTTGTCCCTGTCTGTTTGTCTCCTTCTGTCTGTCTGCCTGTCATTCGAATTTTTGGAAAATGTTTGTATATTTTTCTCCCACCACACAAGCCAAAGCCCTCACTAAGTACTCGCTGCACTATGGCCGGCCAGAGCTCTATATGTAGAGCTGTTGTTTGGACTGGGAGGGAAAAACATCGGAAACAATAGGAGCCGTAACATTAATAGCAGCAGCAGTAATGATAACGGTAAAAATAGATGCAGCGTTAATCTCAAGAACAACGGCACTGTTACAAGTGCAACAACAGTAACAACATGCATTTAAAGGCATTGGAGTTTGGAGGTAAAGCAACAGAAATGAGGCAGTAATTTTAACAGTAAAAATAGCATCATTGCTACCTCCCTTTCCTTGGGGGAAGCAGGCTAGGTATATAGATAGATAGCATCACCGCTAGCAGTAACAGATGCATCAAGAGTAATAATAATAACAAGAACAATAACAACAGTGGGAACAATAATAACAGCAGGAGTTAGAAAGCACTCAGAGAGCGCATACCTCTGCCTACGTCATTGCGGGATCCGGATCCAGATCAGCCCCCAAATTTAATCAGTTCTTTCTTGGCCCATGGCCCACCCTTCCACGAAATTTCATTGAAATTCACTGAGAACTTTTGGAGATATCATCTGGACAAACAGTCAGACAAACATGGTGAATACACAACCTCCTCCAACTTCGTTGGCGTAGGTAACAGTAACAACAGAAGCAGTAGAAGGAGTATGTATGAATGTAACTAGTAAATACTGCTGGTATTTGGAGAAAAAACAAGACATTGGGAACACTAATATCAATAGGTGAGACATTATCATTAAGAATACTAACAACAGCAGCAGCACCTGTCTAAGCAACTGAAATAACGTAAATAACATTAGGTGAAATCACAGATACAAAAGCAACAACAAAAATAATAACAAGCAATAACAGTGTTAACGATAACGACAGGAAATAGTGATAAAGGAAGCAAAACAGAAACAACAAAAGCAACAACAGTAGTAACAGAAGCATCAGTAACATGCTACAACAGTAATAAAAACAATAATAAAAAATGTCGACAGCAGCACGCAACAAAAGCAACAAAACCAGCTATGTCAACATGAACATCAGAAGGTAACATCATAAATAAAGCCAACAATATCAGAAGTAATAGTATTAGTAGCTAAGAATAAAATAAGCCTCAATAATAACGGAAGTCGCAACGAAGGAACAGTAGTAACAGTAACAACACCGATAGCAATAATAATAGCAGCAACAGCACCAACTACAAAAATAACGCTCACAGCAAAACCAGCTACAATAACAACAGTGATAAACAGTAAGAGCAATAAGTATCAACAAAATCACAAGAAGCAGCAACAAAAGCAAGAATGATAACAGCAACAGCAAACACCAGGCAAAACAAGAGATGCGGCAGCAGCAACAATAACAACAGGGGCCCAGGCAATATTTGTTTAGGCATTGTTGGGATTCGAAGGGAAAAGTTGAGTGGTGGAGTTATAGTTTGGAAATGTTGGATCCATGAACACGACGCCCACCGACCACATGGATTAAACTCTTCTCTCCGGCTATCTTCTCAAAGCTAGATATGATCACCTGGCAGTAGCAAGAATGAATGTTAAAGTCATTGTAGCGTAGGGGTTAATGGCTATACTTCTTAATATAAAAAATGGTTCGCAAACTAGTAACAATTAGTAATGTAATGAATGTGTGTGTGTGTGTGTGTGTGTGTGTGTGTGTGTGTGTGTGTGTATTTCCCAACCCCAGTTGAGTAATTTATAAATATGTGTGTTACAGAACCCTTTCAGAGATAATTTTCCACACAGCCTGCACATGTTCTGCTTACATGCGTTATAACTGACTTACCCAGCATTCCATTAAGCGTCACTATATTTTCCATAATAGCCTACCCTGCTACTGACAGTTATCTATAGGTTAAAATCACTGCCTAAAACCATGCACAGGTACAGTACACCCATCGTCCGTATGCACAAGCTGGTTCCGTGTATCGAGTAGTGTGCCAGCGCTGTTTGTCTGTAATCAACGACATGAACCTCTTTGTAGGAAAATGGTATGGAATCTAGGTATCTGAGAAATTGCTGATTAAAAAATTTCTGGAATCTAGAATATTGCTCGAAGCTTGACTCGTATTTGTAAACAGGGATTATTATTATTTATTTATTTATTTATTTATTTATTTTTTGAGGGGTTGGGGGGAAATGGACTGTACATCAGCAGACCATTTACATCCGTTTTTAATAGCTCCGACGTAAACACTAACAAATTTTGGCTCACTAATTTTCCGTGAGTAAGAGAATCGCAACTTTATAACTTAGACTACTTGTCCAACTTCCCAGTCCTGGCCAACAGTGTACCTCGAGGGCTTCCTTCTGTCTCACATTAATTACGTTCCTCCCCTCCCACCGGAGAATGGAGAGAGATGTTAGGTTGTGTATTTGTGTCCAAGATGGTTACAAACACACACACACACACACACACACACACACACACACACACACACACACACACACACACACACACACACACACACAGTTTAAATTAATCTTGGTAGTTCGTTATAAGAGCAGGATAGCCCACACTTTAACTCTCTCAGTCCGATCACGTATGTATTAACCATAATTTTTAGTTACTGAGGGTTTTATTCAACCAAATAGAGGCCTCTGGTAGTGTCGGGGTTAGTTTTTGTTGTTGATCAACCCTGATCTGCTTAGCCATGCAGACCCATCAACAACAGGCAAGCAGCCGCCCCTGCAGGGACGTCCCGTGCAGTAAACAGATGTTCTCTTGCGGCTGACAGCGCCTTGCTGTCGCGAGACACGGGAAAAAGTGTGAAGCTTTTGTTCCTGGATAGACGCCGCATTTGCGTCTCCACCCAGTTACCAGGGACACCATAACAGGCTCCACATCATTCCGTTATCTGATATGTGGTTACCTCCCAGCGTTATAAATGTTTTCCTGGGTTACAGAAAACCATTAGGCCTGTCATTCAGTATAGTGCCACCTGAAATGGAAATAGTAAAAGAGACTGAAAGGCAAGAGAGAAGTAGGAAGAGACGAGGGCAGATAAGAAACAAAATGATAAAGGTGAAGTGAGTGGATGATGGTCGCCACCACCTACTCCCTTGCGGGGGTTAGTGAAGGTTATACTGTATATAACTTCCGTAATCGAAAGGTCTCTCTTTAGCTTTTTTTTTTTTTTTTTTTTATGCGAGGAAGAAGGAACCAAAGGCCATGAGCCCGCAGTAACAGTTCCCTCCAAGAGAAAAACAAAATACAATAGAGAGCCAAATTCAAGATCCGATCATTTTGAGATGCCTGGACACACTGCGTTTGAAAGACTGGAGATCATAGGCAGCAGGAAATACAGACAGAGGGAGACAGTTCCAGAGCTGACCTGTTGCATGAATGAAAGACTGGGAGTAACGGTTAACTCTTGCATTAGAGAGTTGGACAGAAAAGGGATGAGAGTTTGCTGCCAGACGGGTGCTACGCGCCCGTCGTAGAGGTGGAGGAATGCAAGCAGACAGTTCAGAGGAGCAGTGACCATTAAAGTAGCGATAGAAAAGAGATAAAGATGCAACAGTGCGGCGAAGAGACAGAGGTTGAAGGGAGTCAGTAAGAGGAGGAGAGTTAATGAGACGAAAAGCCTTTGACTCCACCCTATTGAGAAGAGTTGTATGTGGGGAGCCTCCCCACACATGAGAGTTGTACTCCACACAGGGGTGGATAAAACCCCTGTATAGAGTCAACAATTGTGCAGGGGTGAAGAAAGAGCGGAGTCGGCTTAGCGCACCCAATCTCTTGGAAGCAGATTTTACAAGAGATGTAATATGATCTTTCCAAGATAAGTCCCGAGTAAATGAAACCCCAAGCATGTTCAAGGATGATGCAGGATTAATCTGAATATTATTAAACATTAGTGGGTATACCTGTGGAAGATTTTGTCGGGTTGATAGGTGTAAGAACTGAGTCTTAGAAGCATTAAAGACAACCATATTATTTTTACCCCAGTCAGAGATATGAGCCAAGTCAGACATTAGGTGTGCCATAGCCTCATCCCTTGTTTGTTGAAGTAACTGTTGAGATGGGCGTTGCGGGAACCGGATGGAAAGGTGAAGGGTGGAGTCATCAGCGTATGAGTGGATAGGGTTAGATGTACAGCTTAGAAGATCATTGATGAATAAAAGGAAGAGAGTTGGTGATAGGACAGAGCCCTGAGGAACACCACTGTTGATAGATCTAGGAGAAGAACGATGGCCGTCTACGACAGCAGCTATAGAACGACCAGAAAGGAAGCTAGCGATGAAGGTACAGATAGAAGGATAGAAACCGTAGGAGGGCAGTTTGGAAATTAAAGATTTATGCCAGACTCGATCGAAAGCCTTTGAGATGTCAAGTGCAATGGCAAAGCTTTCGCCAAAGTCCCGAAAGGAGGATGACCAGGAATCTGAAAGGTAGGTGAGAAGATCGCCAGTGGAGCGTCCCTGACGGAACCCATACAGACGATCGGAAAGAAGGTTGTGATAGGAAAGATGCCTTAAAATCTTTTTTATTAAGAATTGACTCGAAAACTTTTGAAATACAGGACGTTAAAGCAATTGGACGATAGTTGGAGGGTTGGGAGTGGTCACCCTTCTTTGGGACTGGCTGAATGAGAGCAAACTTCCAGCAAGAAGGAAAGGTACAAGTTGACAGACAAAGGCGAAATAGTTTGCCTAGGCAGGGTGTAAGCACAGAAGCACAGTTTTTGAGAACAACAGGAGGGACCCCATCAGGCCCATATGCCTTGTTAGTACTGAGGCCAGTAATGGCAGAAAATACATCAACTGAAGAAATTTTAATGTCAGCCATGAGGAAGTCAGAGGGGGGAAGTGATGGAGGAACAGCACCGGAATCGTCTAAGGTGGAATTGGAGGAGAAAGTCTGTGCGAAGAGATCTGCTTTATCAGTAGAAGAAATAGCTACAGAACCATCAGAGTAGAAAGAGGAGGGAAGGATGATGAGGTAAAGTTGTTAGAAAGATTTTTGGCAAGGTGCCAGAAGGAGCAGGAAGAATTCGAGTTGGAGAGTTGAGAGCATTTAGTATGGATGAAATTATTTTTAGTAGAACGAAGAACAGACTTAGCACGATTCCGGGCAGAAACGTAAAGATGATGTGATTCAGGGGTGGGTTGGCTCCGGTACCTTTTGTAGGCCCTCTCCTTGTTGCGGACAGCATTAGAACAAGCGTGATTAAACCAAGGCTTTCTTGCGTTAGTCAAAGGATATGAGAAAGGAATGTATGCTTCCATGCCCGAGAGAATAACCTCCGTAATGCGCAAGGCACACTCAGATGGCTCACGGCCATGGAAGCAATAATCATTCCAGGGAAAATCAAAGAAGTACTGCCTGAGGGCCTCCCAGTCCGCAGCTCCAAAATGCCAGAGACGACGTTTCCCTGGAGGGTCTGCAGGCCGTACTGGAGCAATAGGACAGGTTAAGGTAATAAGGTTGTGATCGGAGGAGCCCAACGGAGAGAAAAGATTAACAGAGTAAGCAGAAGGATTAGTTGTGAGGAAGAGGTCAAGTATGTTGGAGCTCTCTCCAAGGCGGTCAGGGATACGGGTAGGGTGCTGTACAAGCTGCTCTAGGTCATTAAGGATAGAAAAGATGTAGGCTTGTTCACCAGGTGGATCCGTGAAAGGAGAGGAGAGCCAAAGGTGGTGGTGAACATTGAAATCTCCAAGAATGGAGATTTCAGAGAAAGGAGAAATGGACAGAATGTGTTCCATCGTAGAAGTAAGATAGTCAAAGAATTTTTGATAGTCAGTAGAATTAGGGGATAAGTAAACAGCACAGATATATTTAGTCAGAGAATGACAGGAAAGCCGAAGCCAGAGAGTGGAGAATTCAGAAGAATCAAGTTCAGGAACACGAGAGCAAGATAAGTCGTTGCGTATGTATACACAACAGCCACCTTTGGCTTTGAAATGAGTATAGAGAAAGTAGGAGGATACAGAAAAGGGTTTGCTGTCAGTTGCCTCAGACAGCTGAGTCTCCGTTAGAAAAAGAAGGTGAGGTTTAGAGGAGGAGAGGTGGTGCTCAACAGAGCGAAAGTTAGATGAAAGGCCGCGAATGTTGCAGAAATGAAGAAGAAGAGAGTCAGACAGTGGTTCCAGGCACCTCGAGTCGTCACCGGGAGAGGGGCAGATGGCGGGGGCATTTATGGTCCCCCCCCCCCTGGGGACTCCGAGGCTGGGTGAATTGACGCCATTTTGGTAAATTTTGAATAGGAAGTGTAGTGTGTACTGTGCATGTAGTTTGGTGAAGATAGATAGAGAAATTTGTACTGGAGAGCATGCTGGCCTACTCTCTGTGTAACTGAGACACTGAAAAAGTTCAGCAAAGGGGGATGGTCAGGAACTAGTCCTGAGGGCTGATGAAACGGGAGCTCCAGCACTCCCTGTCATCAGCTTTCCATCCACCTCGGGAGTACTGCCCTGCTCGACTGGTGCTACAGTCTACTCCTCCAATGAATTAGTCTGAAAATGGTAAAAATATAATAAAACGACTTCATCCTTGTCTGTTAACTGAAGCTGCATCATGTCAGGGATGGCCTTGATAAAGGATTTCCAGGTATTTCTGTCCCTACTTGGTAACAACGGGCTTCCAACGACACTCCACCCTCACAAGGGCTACATAGCTTACCCCTATACCTCGTTTTCGGAGGCGCTGATGAGGAACCTGTACATAGTACACCCTGGAAGAAACAATGGCGGCGTTCATCAAGGAGCCAGACTTCCTCATATCACCCCGCACCTGGCCGTGGGAAGGAACGTGGTCCAACCCTGAGAAGGATCCTGGTCCATAAGGGAGCGCCGGATCCCAACACAGTACACTGTATTGTGTATCTGTAGGGCAGTCACACAGAGGCAGCAGTTACTTATCTGTGGTCGACGTACAGTATGTGCTTGGCCAGACTGACTGGGATCATGCAACAACAACAGCAATCTCTCTCTCTCTCTCTCTCTCTCTCTCTCTCTCTTTCTCTCTCTCGCTTTTGTAACCGTCCCTTTCTCCGTCTCTCATCTTAGTGCGGACGTTAACAAGACCGAAAACCATACAGTACTAGCATATCGAACTACGTCTATTCAAAATCACGGTAACAATTATTCGAGAGTGTAAACATTTCACTGGGTATACTGTTGATAGTTCTTCCACAGACATACTTTCTCCTTTATTTGTTGATCCTACCACATCCCATATTACTCGTATTTAGGTGGGAATAAGGGCAGAGATTACGATGATAAAGATGATGGTAATGGTCATCATGTAAACTCGGATACCATTGAGTCTGCCAAGTCTAGGTGTGAGTGTGTGCGTGTGTATGTGTGTGTGTAAACTTAGGTACTACAGTGTCAGCTGGTTCCACGACGATGTGGATCTTGAAGCTCCTTCAGTCCGATGAAGTATTTTTCGTGTTAATTCGCCAACCACTGTACAGAATAATTCAGCCTAGGAAGAATCTCCCTAAGTGAAAGGGTTATCGAAAGCTATATCGAGCCCTTCTATCTGGAAAAAAAAAAAAAAAAGCTAAGTAGAATAAAATTGTTTCAAAGCAGCAAAATTAAAAATATGTGTGACATTCTCTGGCTGTAAAAGTTAAATGTACCCCTTCACTGTGACGTCTTCACTATACAATGACGTCTCTTTATATAATCACCCTCGCTGCTATCTGATGTTTTTCCTAAGCTTAGGAATTACTTAAGGAACTGGAAGAGTTAATATAGGTTTCGTTAATTCCTTCACTGCTGGGACCATCTTCTAAGCTAAATAAACTCGTCTGGTAGTAGCAACATTATACTAAACAACGGAAATCACTGTCTCGAGCAGGTCAGTCTCTTCACTGCTATAAAGTCTTTCTCATTTAATCAGATCTTCAAGCCATTAATATTTTCTTTCTTAAGGCGACCACGAATAATAACAAAATGAAAATCAGTGTGTAAGTTTTGTTTTCAGTGCAACGACGTCTTCACTTTTTCTACCGCTATCATTTATTTTCCCTCAAGGAGATCTCTAAGAGGCTAATGGTTTATCGTTTCCTGTCATTGTAGTTACTGTCAGTTACAGTATCTGTTTCCATCATTATCAGCCCAGTTACTGCACAGCTCATTAATTTCTCTCGGAACATTAATCTCCTCCCCTTCCTTCTTCTTAAAAGGTACAAGAGTGCTTCCATCACAAATTTTAGGTGATAGGGTTGTCACATCCCAAGCCAGTGGATGGAGGAGGAAGATTCAACATCCGGTTCCCTCTGCTCATAACCCATTCAGCACGGATATGCATTATTCACATTACATCTGCTAATGGTAGACGATATGGTTTATTCAGTAGGAGACGTCTTTTAGTGGAGGGAATAATGAAGGGTACATAGTATCTGCCCTCTTCAGATCGAGAAGTTTTTTCTAGGCATAATAGAAGTGTGTAGTACCAGCAGGAATCATATAAGACTTCATTGTGGCATCTTAAATACTGGATTCTTGCTGCCTCCAGATGATTATACTCTAAGAAAGATCCTTCCTGCTAAACTAGTATGAATTTGCATTACCACTTCCAGCTTTTATTCATTGTCCCGGGATAGATGCAGATGTATACGAGAGAACAAAACCTCTAGTATTTCAATTCTTTTGTTTTCACTTTCCTCAAATGACTAATATTCCTAAGCTGAGAGAGATTTGGTAGTTTCTCCACTTATAGATGGTTGTCCTTGGTATTATACGATAGGAAAGAAAGGACGCACATGCTCTTAGTGTGAGGCAAACGCAGTGGAATAATAATGAACTTTTGCACGTGACTATGGCATTATTATTACAGCAACTATTACATTCCAACTATAATCCATCATCAGTGACGGGTGTAAATCTTGTGTGAGTGTTGGTATTATCATTATTTACTATGACTCTTCTCACCCCTGACATCCGTGGGTTACAAAAACATCACAGTCTCCCACTGTAATCAACAACTTCCCTTCCAACAAACATCAACATCCGCACGTCCTCTGGGGCCACACACACACACACACACACACACACACACACACACACACACACACACACACACACACACACACACACACACACACACACACACACACACAACCCAGTCATGAGAGAGATGAGTTTGTGTTTGAATGTGTATGTAATGTTTGTGTGTGTGTGTGTGTGTGTGTGTGTGTGTGTGTGTGAGAGAGAGAGAGAGAGAGAGAGACAGACAGACAGACAGACAGAGACAGAGACAGAGACAGACAGACAGACAGACAGACAGACAGACAAAGACAGACAGACAAAGACAGACAGACACAGACAGACAGACAGACAGATAAACAGACAGACAGAAAAACAGAGGCGAGATGAAACGAGACACGGGAGACAGATCCCTTTACCAACACATAAGTAACGTCAAAGCAGATAACTCCGTAAGCTAAACACGGAAACCTCTCCCACCAACTCAGTGCATGGCCGGTAAATGAACCTCCTTGCCATTGTCACAAGTCGGTGTTGTTAGTTCAGCTGTGGACAGAAACAGGATTGGCCTATAAAGGAAGTTCCCTGTCACCACAGATAATTAGTTATACTTTTCAAAATTAAATAGTAGCGGGTTTGGACAGGGGACAGATTCCCAAGTCACCATCAGTGATCAGTTTACTTCTCCACCAAGTCTTTTGAGTGGCAGTGGTCACGCCTAAGATGGGGAAAATCACCTGCCGGTAGGTAACGCAATGTGCTGAAGAGATCATAGTTGCACAAAGAATGACTTTAATTTTTTTCAGTCCTCTGAGTGACAGGAATAACACTTAAACTGAATAAAACTTTCTGATGGTAGCCTAGACCACTAAGAGGTACTAGGAGCGGCGGTGTCATGTGGTGGCACAGATATAACCGGGCGGCGAAGAGCTGCCCAGTTACATGAACATTCCTCAACTCCCTCTTTCTCGAGTGGAGGATGGTACACTGCAGGTGAAGGGGAACCTCAACCTGCCGTTCACTGGGATTATTTCTAGATAATCCTGGAGCCATAACAAAAAAACAAAAAACAAAAATAGTGTTGGTTACACACATATTTCAGTAAACGATATTTTTAGATAATAGTGGAAATTCTGTGTCATAGTTATTTTTATTATCCCAACATTCAAGACAAGAATGTCTGACCAAGAAACAAGAATTTCTGTTCCCGTCAAAGTTTACTTGTATTTCATCTGCAGGAAATAGAGCATCTTGGTGTCTGCTGTAGCACTATCAGATTATCACTTTTTCTCCATAAATCCCTTTTGTTGCATCACTTGAACTGTCAGATCGTTTCACTCAGCATATAATAGACCTTTCTTAGTGATGGCATCTGCAAGTATCCTAATAAACTCGAGTACATTATCGTCTCTCATATTTCATCTTTACACTTACCGACAGACAACTTCATTCAGCTAAAACAGGACTAGCATAGGAAATTTCTTAAAAGATCTTAAAAGGAATCAGACACTGCCCATAGAAATGTGTCAGATTGCGTAAAGACAATTTTCCTCTGCATACGGAATTTATAGTTATCGTCATCATCATCATCATCATCACAATAATCCTGTTTCCTCAAAAAAAAAAAAAAAAAAAAAAAAAGAGGAACAGGAAAACACAAAGAGACAAAACCATAATCAAAGTGCTGGATGAAAATGCCCAGACATACGTGCACTCATCATTCATACCATCGACATTCCCGGCTCTGCACCATTCTGTTGTTGTTGTTCATACCACTGGTTTACCTGAACGTGAAGACGGTGGACTGCTGGCTATTGCTGTCTTCCTCCCGTAGTCCGCCATCCTCATCTCGGGGAGTAGGCAGGGAGTCAAGGGAAGTTGGTAGTATAACTTGGGCAGTAGAGTCGCCTGGTTATATTGGTGCTACCGTCGTAAAAAAAAGTATAGCTAACTCCTGCCAGAACTATAGTGAAAAGTATTGTTAACTCCTGCCAGAACTATAGTGAAAAATATTGTTAATTGCTGTCGGAACTATAGCAAAAAGTATTGCTAACTCCTGCCAGAATTACTTCACACTCTACAGGCACCTTAAAAATTAATATCACTTCAGTAATCAGAACCACCATCTTGAACAGAATATCAATACATGTAGAATATATTAGATTTAGGTTAAGTAGTAGTGAGATGGGAAGGGTTAGAAAGGAGAGGTAAAAAGGATGGTTAGAATCATGGGGAAAAGAGAAAGAGGTGATTTAGAAGTGGTTACAAGAATGTCAGAAAACAGACTAGAGTACAGTGCATAATTAGAGTTAGGAGAGTTGAGAAGGAAGCTGTCATAAAAAGGGAAAAGGAGGGTACAATGCTAGGTGTTGGAAAGAATAAGCTAGTAGAGTTAGAAAGGGGAGGTAAGAAGCAAGCGGTTAGAAGGGAACTGCTTAGGAGAGGTTAGAATGGATGGCATTATAACAATTATGATGGATCAGCAGGAAGTGGTTATAAAGAAATGAAATGATGATGGTATGAAGAAGGAAAAAATGAGCGGCAGTAAAGGAGGTTATGAAGAGGGAAAGAGCAAAGAGACTATGGTGAAGCGAGGAAGGTATGAAACATGGAAAAGGAGGGGTTAAGATGGGGAAATGAGTGAATAGAAGGAGAAATGAGGTTAGCCATGAAGAAAAGGGAAAACCTGGAATGGAAGGAAAAGAATATATTAGAAAAGATGAAAAGAATGGGTTAGAAAGAAAGGGAAAGGAATGAATAGAAAGAAAGAAAGAATATAGTGTATAGAGAAAAGAAAATGGGATTAGAAAGAATGAATTACAAAATAAACGGAAACTGCGTAGCAGTAAGTGAGGGATGATAAGGAACGATTGAGAAGAATAGGATACAAGAGAGAATAAAACAGAAAAATGAGTTGCCTTACAGAGGAGTTTAGGAGTGTAAAGGGAATGTAGTGTAATCATCCATACAATCAATGCGACGTCATTAGCATTACGTACTGCTGCCGGTACGTTCCTTCTTTTGCGGTGGTCCAGTATACAACCTTCTCTACTTCTCACTGCCCTCTGCTGGTTAATATTGAAAAACTAAGAGAGCCTTGGTGCGCCTTTATGTCCACGATGATTCTCTTAGATATGATGAGTCACGGAGGAAAGTGACAGACATGTCCCAAGTGTTAAGTAGACAAAAGGGAGTAGTATGTATAACTGCAGGCAAGTGAACTTACTGGCCACAACACTACCAGTCTGAGGGTGATGGAATTTAGTTACCATGATGAAGTGAGATATGAGTTTTATGGATGAAATCATCTTTGTCAAATTCTCTTTCTGCCTGGCTCATAATTCACTTGTAGCCTAAATAAGCTCGGGAACCGAAAACATGATATGATAAAAAAGACTCATAACTGCATAAAATCGTGTGGCTGTAGAAAGAATAACATGCGTTTCCCTGTTTAATCGAATATGTTACCGTGCTGAACGAATTGATATGAAATAAATTCTCCCTTAATCCTCCTCCCTTCCCGCACACACACTGACACCAGAAGCTAGCCAGAGACCCATCTTACAAGATAGTCTCTAGTGTGGAAAGTTCTTTCTCCACTTTCCTCTTTCCAGAAATCTGATATTCTGTTTTATTTCCTTATTCATCACAGTTATCCACTGCTTTTTTTTGTTCTCATTGTTTTCAGCTCGCATTTGCCATTTTCTAACTGCTTCGTTTTCGTCTTTTTCGTTCTTCCTTACTGTTCATCCCATCATTAGCTGAGAAGAAAGTCATGATGATGATGATGATGATGATGATGATTTACTGCTTCCAGTTGCCTGTCATTTTGTTTTAGTGCTTCCATTATTTACATACCTTTTCCCTCTTGCTGTTGTCAGTATTACTGACGTTTTACCATTCGTTGTTGTAATTATTATATACATACAGTACTGTTGTCCATCCGTTTTTTATATTATGGCATACTGTTATCCATCCATTGTCCAGCCGTTTTTACAATAGCTGCCTAATGTTGCCACTTCTTTGTTGTATATAATTATGTATTGTTGTCCTTTCGTTATTGTCGTTACTGCTACTGTTGACCATTCGCAGTTGCCATTATTACGGGTACGTACTTATCTCATTCTTAGTTATTATTATTACGCACTGTTTCCCATTTGTTAATAGGTGCTGTTTCCCAGTCGTTATTGTCATAATTTTGTACCAATCTTCACTGCACCTCTACTTAGGTAAAATGATGATGATGATGTCCAGTCGTTATTATCGTTACTGTGTACTTTGTCACAGTCGTTGGTGTCATTGTCATGTATAATGTTTTTATTTCATATTGTTCCACACTTAACTCTCTAGATTCTATGGCTGGGTTGGAACAGAGCTGTGCTGCATCAGCTGGAACAGAATGCTAGAATTATTGTCATCAGTGGAGAAAGCATACAATGAATGGATGAGAAATAGGGGCATGGAAGAAGTTGAGAGGCGGAAGAGAGAGTTATATGTGGAAAGGAAGAGAGAGGTGAAAAGATTAGTAAGAGAGAGTAAGAAGAGAGTGGATGAGGAATTTGGAAGGAATTTGAGTGTAAAGTGGAGGGACTGTAAGAAATGTTCTGGAGAGAAGTGAAAAGAGTAAGACAGGGTGGAAGTGAAGTTAGCAGGGAAGTGAAAGATAAAAATGGTAGATTACTAGTGGAGAAGGGAGAAAAAGTGAGCAGATGGAGAGAACACTTTAAGGAATTGTTGAACGCAGAGGATGGAAGTAATGTGAGTATAAGTGGCTGGGGAATGGCTGGGAGAAGGAGGGAGGTGAGAAGACAGGAAGAAATCAGTAGGATAGAAGTTGTGGACGCAATGAAGAAAGTTAAATCGGGGAAAGCCCCAAGAATTGATGGAGTGTGTGGTGAAATGCTGAAGCATGGGGGAGAGATAGTAGTAGAATGGATGTGGAAGATGTGCAGATTGGCCTGGGAGGAAGGTAGAGTCCCGGAGGATTGGAAGTCAGGTATAATTATTCCCTTGTACAAAGGAAAAGGGGAAAAAGAAGTGTGTGGTAATCATAGGGGCATTTGTCTTCTTAGTATAATAGGAAAAGTGTATGGTAGGATACTTATAGACAGAGTTAGAGAAAGAACAGAGAAATTAGTTGGAGAAGAACAGGGAGGCTTTAGGAAGGGAAGCAGTTGAGTTGATCAGATATTCATTCTTAGATCTTTATGGAAAAGTTTCTAGAGAAGGGAAAGAAGTTGTATGCGGCTTTCATGGATTTGGAGAAAGCATATGACAGGGTGGATAGACAAGGATTGTGGAAAGTGTTAAGAATATATGGAGTAGATGGGAAGTTGTTGAATGCTGTGAAGAGTATGTACGATGGTGCGAAGGCTGCAGTGCGTGTGGATGGTGAACTAAGTGAATTTTTCTCTTTGAAAGTTGGTTTGAAACAGGGATGTGTCATGTCTCCATGGTTGTTCAATCTGTACATGGATGGGGTAATAAAAGAGGTACAAGGTAGGGTAGTGGACGTTGGAGTGGCCCTGGTGAGAGAGGATAGGGTTTGGAAACTCCCTGTACTGTTGTTTGCAGATGATACTGTGTTGTTGAGTGAAGACGAAGGGGAGCTGCAAGGCTTGGTGGATGAGTCTGAGAGAGTGTGTAAGAAACGGAACCTAAAGGTGAATGTAGGGAAGAGTAAAGTGATGGTCTTTGAGAGAGGTGAAGTTAGTGAATGTACAGCGAGGTTGGATGGTGAGGAATTGGAAAATGTGAGTACGTTTAAGTATTTGGGTAGTGTGATGAGTAAGGATGGAGGTTTGGAGGGTGAAGTGCTTGAAAGGGTACAGCAGGGAAGAAAGGTTGCTGGTTCCTTGAAAGCAGTGATAAGAAACAGGGAAGTGCGCATGGAAGTGAAAAAGTTACTACATGACAGTATTGTGATACCAACTCTAACGTACGGAAGTGAAGCTTGGACATTGTTGGAAGGACACAAGTCAAGAGTGAGAGCAGTGGAAATGAGTTATTTAAGAGGAGCCTGTGGAGTCACGTGGAGAGACAGGCTGACGAATGAGGATATAAAGGAGCGTTGTGGTGTGGATGTGGATGTGATAGGAAGCGTTATGAGGAACACACTGAGGTGGTTTGGCCATGTGGAGAGGATGGAGGGCGAAAGACTGAAGAAGAGAGTGTATGTGAGTGAGGTGGAGGGGGGAAGAGGGAGGGGGAGGCCGAGGATGAGATGGAGGGATGGGGTGGAGAGGTATATGAGAGTGGGGGGTGTGAGTTGGGAGCAGGGCAGTGAAATGGCGGGGGACAGGGCGACTTGGAGGCGATTTGTTTGTGGCCACCCCAAACGGGATTGAGGCGTCTGGCAATAGATAGATAGATAGATAGATAGACATTAACTCTCTCAGGCTCTTGTGACTTAATCTCAGCTGAATAATATCGTAAAACGTTAGCTGAAATACAACACTAACCTAGTACAATGGTCCTGTTGTCCACTCGGATTTAATTATATCGTACTGTTTTACACACGTTATGTCATTCCCCCTTACTGTTTTCCAGTGTTTCCCCCACCTTTTTTTATTTATTTATTTATTTATTATTATTATTATTATTATTATTATTATTTTTTTTTTTTATTTTTTTTTTTTTTTTGTAGACGCCTGGTGGTGCAGTAATCTGTGACACCATAGATTGGGTAGGGGTGAAGGTCTTGTGTATGGCGAGCAGATATTAAGGTCTGAGTTTCACAAGCAATCTTATTATTGTATCCCTGTCGTAACTGAGATTTGTGCGAATGTGACAAGGAAAGCACCAGAACCAGACTGTATTTGTCAGGACGCAGATTCACAAACTTGCAATGAACTCCATGTCGTAACTCATTCGTTTTTTTAAGAGAGGGCAGGGGAAGCATCAGAGCAGGATCATGACAGTCAAGACGTAGATTCACAAGGAAATTTATGATCATTTCTTGCCAAAGCTTTAATCTCTGTTTGCAGGAATGTCAGTGAAAAGATAATGCAAGATCTTTCCACGTCACTTATTCTGCCTCCAAAAATACATCTTACAAGAGGGAAATAATATCTGTTAGTAAATCACAATCCTGCTGCGAAAGATGCATCTGGAGGTTTGTGTTTATGTAACGTCACCAAAGGCATACGCTAGTCACCTGCCTTTAAATATTGTAGGCTGCGGGAAATTAATCTAACCCTGAGTCCCTATGTCCACATGGGGTAATATTGGAGTGAACGTTTTTGCCTCTGCGTTCATCACCTCTTTCCATTCTGCAGTTCGCGTACTCATGCATATTCCTCCCTTCACAGCCCATTAAAAGGTCCATGTGCAGCTGTAATCAGAAGTTTCTTTACATCCTCTCGAAACCGTATAATAACAAATGGAGTCTTGTTAAACTAGTAATGATCCGGTGAACTGTAAGTTTGGTGTCATTTGTTGGCAGCCCCCGAAGTATAAACCAATGTTTATTGATCGAAACTGGAAAATTCCATTATACCGTCTCGAAACCATGTCAGAACCAAATGAGATCAAGCTAAAATGGTCAGTAATAATAATTAACTGGATTGCAATCTCGCTTCATTAGCTCAGAACACGAAAGGAAGAAGGTAATTACTGACTGAGATTATAAAGTTTCAAAATATGATTCCTTTTCACCATGTTAGAACCTAATGAGATCTAGCTAAGCTATTGCTAATAATAATCATCAAATTATCTGGTCTCTAACTTCATTAGTTCGGAACCGCAGAAGTGTAGAACAATTATCGAGGAAGTGTACCTTCCCATTGCTCACTTCCATTCCCTTCCTACTCTTCCTTCTTCCTTTCTCTCTTTTTAGATGTTCCTCCTCTTGCCTCATCTTGTCCTCACTATTTTTTCGTCTCTCTCGTCTCGTCTCCGGCGCAGGACGGAAGCCAGGCCACCGGGACCCATTACCGGAGCAAGAGGGTGCAGAATGGCGGGACACAGTAAAGGCGAGGGACAAGCAGGACAAGTGTGGTGCTTTGGGTCTTATTGCACTGGGGTTGATGAGACGGGGTAGTGGTGGTGGTGGTGGTGGTGGGAGGCGGAAGAGGAGGAAGAGGAGAGGAGAGGTTAGCTAGAATTGACTGGATACATACGACTTAGAAAACAGGAGTTAGAAAGGAGTTTGACAAAGATAGAAAAGATGGGTTAGAAAACAGAAAAAAAGAGGAAGAAGAAGAAGGGAAGAAGAGAGGAGGAATTGCTTGGAAATGACTGGATACGTAAGACACAGATAGGAGGCTTAGGATGTTGGGTCAGACAAAAAATAGAAAAAGTAGAAAGGATGAATTAGAAAACAGAAGAGTCAGTATGGAGGGCTTAGAAAATTTGAAAAAGAGTTAGGAAGAGGTTTTAAAAGCGTCAGGAAAGAGAGGTTGGAGAAGAGAGGCGTTAGGTCGTAGAAAGGAGATTTGAAAAGAATACTGTGTACGAAAAAAGGGGGGAGGGCTACGAAAGGAGGGTTTAGAAGTAACGTAGAAAGCAGCTGGGAAAGAGTTAGAGGGAACCAGAGAAGGAGAGAGATGGAAGAGGACGTTATGGATAAGATATATTTTGGAAGGAAGGATAATGAGGATTGTTATAAAGTTGATGGGAGGTGCGTTGTGGTGGAGGAAGGGGTGGTGGTGGTTGGTGGTGCGAGAGTGAGGGTGTGGAAAGGGGGGAAGAGAAAGGGATTTTGTTAGAACTGACAGATTGAAAGGGTGGGATAGAACGAGGGAGTTAGTAATTACAAAGGTGTTAGAAATAAATAGAAGCTCTGGAAAGGTATTAGAGAGAGAGAGAGAGAGAGAGAGAGAGAGAGAGAGAGAGAGAGAAGAATGGGGAGAAAATAGAAACGAAGTATTGAAAAGAAAAAGGAGTTAGAAAGATAGACAGATATTAGGTATGATGGGTCTGACAATATACAAAAGGGGTCAGGAAAAAACAGAGAGGAGTTAAAAGGAATAAACAGAACAATTCAGTTAGGAAAAGGGAGTTCGAAAATATATAATTAGAATGAAGAAATTAGAAGACAGAGGAGTTAAACGAGGGGTAGGAGGGAGGGGAGAGAAAGAGTCGAGAGGAGTTAGAACGGATGGATTTACGAAAATAGTAAGATTAAGAAGGATAGG
Organism: Coenobita brevimanus; assembly: GCF_032717465.1. Classification (NCBI taxonomy): domain Eukaryota; kingdom Metazoa; phylum Arthropoda; class Malacostraca; order Decapoda; family Coenobitidae; genus Coenobita; species Coenobita brevimanus. The sequence continues at coordinate 14,647,943 of NC_137015.1, read as the reverse complement.
GTGAAAATAGAGATGAGCTTGAGAGGAGTTGCGGACCAAGGAATAGTTAAGAAGGAGGGCTTGCTTAGAACGGACAGGATAGGAAGAGGGAGTTAGAATTAAAGAGAAAGAGTTGTTAGAAAGAAAGGGTTATAAAACGAGGAATTAGAGATGAGTTAGAAAGATGTAGGGAGGGAGAAGTAAGAATGTGAAAGGAAGGGTTAAAAGAGGACGGTCTAGAAGAGAGAGATTAAACGAAATGATAATAAAACAGTGAAAATGAGGCTGATGAAACTCTGTGGTGTTAAGGGCAAGAGTGGTGATGCTGGTGTGAGGGTGAGGGTTGAGAAAAGGGTATGGAATGGAAGGGTTATTTAGAACTGACGGGAAAGAAAGGATGGGTTAGAAGAGAAGAGTTAGAAAAGACAGGGAAAGAAGTGATTAGAAAACAAATGTTAAAAAGGAAAGGGGATGAATTGGTTAGAATAGAGTCGAGACGAAAGAGCTGGATTAAAGAGGAAAGAAAGAAGCTATAGGTTAGAAGCGGTAGGGCATCATGGAGTTACAACAACGGATTTTTTAATATTAGAGGGAGTGGGAAAGAGAGGGGTTTAAGGGGGAAAACTCGATTTTCGGGTCAGATTTTTTTTTTTTTTTTTTTTTTTTCAAAAAATTTGTGTAACAATTATGGCATACCGCATCTGCTCAGCGAGTTTGGCGGCCGTAGGAGCACGTGTTTTGCCAGCAAGCGTTTTTAAAACTTTAAATGGCCATAAGGGTGGAGTGGCCCTTTAATGCCCTATTCTGAACCACGTTGCATTTCGTTGTTACTTTGCATTTTTTTTTTTTTTTTTTTTTTTTTTTTAGGGAGTTTGTCATAATATTACTGTACGATACTCTTGGCACAACTCAGGCGATCAGTGGATGTACGGCAGCGGGAGTAGCATCTAGCAGCAGCTCAGTGTGCTAATTTTATTGAGGTAGGGTGTATGTACAGCTACGACTCTCTCTTTGTGTCGGCTATTCTCCCTATATTGTTTACTGTTCCCGGGTTCAGACTGTGGAGATACCTCCCCTAAGCAAGAAGAAACAGCGACAGATTGAGAAGGGGAAGAAATCAATGGAGAGAAGATCTAAAAAGAGCGAAAGGGAACCTCAACCATTAGCTTCTCGTGACACCTCGCAGCCTTCTGCCACCATCACGCCACCAACGCCTGTTTCAGCTGCTGCTACACGACATCTGGCTGTTGATTCCACAACAACATCATGCAAGTACAGATGCTGACGAGAGTGATGCCATCCTGACTGTGTCGTTGTAAGTTGAAGTGTAAAGATTGTGGTGGTACATTGAATTCATCATCGCAAACAAAGCATACAGCCTTCACTCTCACTGCCCAGTGCAGCAACGACTGTCTTGAAGGGAGTCTTCTCAGTGAACCCCGTAAATATAAGGAATAAAAGATTTAGTGAGGGAAATTTAGTATTGGTGTACCACTCGCTAGCACATGGCTGTGGATGGTGGGGTGGGGGAGTGGCGAGGACGGCCCCCAGTTGCCACTCAGATGTCACTTGAGGTGACCTGACTAACTCCAGATTGACCTCAACTATAATCTGACCTCCCTGAGACTGTCCAACAGAGTCAGGTATGTAATAATTATTTTTTTTATTGGTATTATGTTACACTAGCATGCTGTTATACAGAGTTCCAGAAGAGTAAAACAAAAAATGCCCTTTTCTCGAAATGTTTTTTCACTCAAAATGTAACTACTTTGCTAGTAATTGACCGATTCTTTTTTTTTCTTTCTTTTTTTTTTTTTTGCATTATAATCATGAAAGCATTATCTGTATTCACAGTTGTCGGCGATCTTTAATTCTTAAATAATGTTTTATAAACGAATGTTTAATGAGGGCATGTCCAAGGTTTTTTGGGAAAGTGTAAACCCCCCTTTTTTTTTCTTTTTTTTTGGTACTTGTACATTTCATATAGGTACTGTACACATGGGAATAGTAGCGAATCATCATTTAGGTGTCACATATCTGTGTGTCAAAGGAAATTGTACCTCATAGCAGTTCTGAACAGATACGATTTTTCCAAAAATCTTTTTCTGCACAGCTTAGAATAAGTCCAATTGTGCTGAAATTCTGGGCAGAATAGCAGTATATAGTCACACATTTGGTATATAAAAAGTTTTGAAATCTGCGAAAAATTAAAGGCGGAAGACAAAACTTCATTTTACCAGGTGAAAAATGAGATTGCTCCCTTAAGATGGATTAGTATTATCAATAATGTTGATGATACGAAGTGGTTTAAAAGGCATTACAACTGGAGTTAATGCGTTTTAGCGCAGTTAATAATTGCTCCTGGCTATTTATGACCCCCACATGGGGTCCTTTAGGGTGAGTAGGCTGCTTATAGTCTCTTCAGTAGGACTGACTGTTCTGTAATAATAATAGTAATAAAAATAATAATAATAATATGATGATGATGATGATGCTTATAGTCTCTTCAGTAGGACTGACAGTGGTCTGTAATAATAATAATAGTAATAATAATATTATAATTTATAATAATAATAATAATTATTATTATTAGGTAGGTGGGGTTGCTCACCATCCACTCACTCGATGTAGTGATGTTCTCGGGTGTCTGCCCATTCCTCCATCCTTCCTTCCTTCCATCCTCTTGTGTCTTTCTTTATTCTCTCCTCATCCTTCTGCCTACGGGGCTACTTTGCACTCCCTCTTCTGTCTTTCTTTCCTTCATTCTTTCCTCTTCCTTCTGCCTGTGAGTGACTCTACACTAAGTGAAAAGCCAAATGGTTTCCTGTACACCAGGAAACCATTTACTATGCTGGGTGGTAACCATATAACCAGGACCATATACATATATGTATATGGGTCCTGCATATAACCATATTTTGGCGCCTGGTGGTTTAGTGGGTAATTACGGCACTCCAGTCGCATTGAGCCGTTGAAGGTTTATATCCAAGGGGGTGGTTAGGGTTTATTGCTCACATAATGCTACTCAGGGATGAATGAGGCTGGTCACTCATCTTAAATGTCAGGACCAACTTGCCTAGCCCTGGGATCCTAGGCTTCTTATGGGGCATCGTAGGATTAGATGATGGATGGATGATGATGATGATGATGATGATGATGATGATGATTTATTTTATTCATTTTTTAGAGAGTCAATTGCTCCAATAGCTTTGCCTAAAGGAGAACTCATAAAATAAAGCCTTAGTGGTAGGTGTGGGCACTAGCCATCCACTCACTCGATGTAGTACGGTACTGCTGTCGGGTGTCTGCCCTTTCCTCCTCTCCATCCTTCTTTCCTTCCACCCTCTTCTGTCTTTCTTTCCTTCAGTCTTTCCTTGTCCTTCTGCCTACGGGTGACTACACTCCCTCTTCTGTCTTTCCTTCATTTTTTCCTCTTCTGCCTGTGGGTGACTCTACACTGAGTGACAAACCAGATGGTTTCCTGGTGTACAGGAAACCATTTACTACGCTGGGTGATAACCATATAACAAAATTATGACGCTTGGTTGTTTAGTGGGTAATTATTGCGCTCCAATCGGATTGAGCCGGTGAAGGTTTATATCCAAGGGGTGGTTGGGTTTGAGTGCTCTTGTAATGCCACTCAGGGATGAGTGAGGCTGGTCACTCTCATCTTAAATGTCGGGACCAACTGCCTAGCCCCCGGCTCCAAAGCTCCTCATGGGGCAAAGTAGGACTGGATGATGGATGGATGGATGGAATATTATTATTATTATTATTATTATTATTGTTATATTATTATTATTATTATTATTACTCACACCTCTGTGGGAAGTTTTCTTGCTTTTGTCAATATTCTTATTACTCTTTCCGCTTAAAAAAGTAAAAAGTAAATGGTCATTACTCGTAGGCTTTTTGGCCTAGATGCCCTAGAACCTTCAAACTTTGTCGGGTTAATCGCCCAGCTGGCGTTTTTTCTGGTCAAATATGATGGCAAGCCATCACCCGGATCACTGAATTTTAGCAAACGGATTCCAGGACGCTATCCGAAACTGTTAGAGCTAACACACTGAAATTTTACAGCAATATAGCCTTAAAGTGCCACATGGCGGAAAGGTGTATAGTTTCAATCGGTTGATTATTCTCTGAAAACACCTGAGGTCAAAAATTGCGACTTTTCCGGAAATTCCGGATGTTACCTAATGTTCCATGAAGAATTAAAACTAGAGCCTCCAAACATGGTGTGATAACCTAAGCTGACATGCACAAGATCAGTGACCTTGACCTTAAAGTCCCTTTATAGTATTATTAGTATTAGTATAAGTATTACTGTTAGTATTATCATTATTATTATAACTATTTATTGGGATAGGTGGTGGTGGTGGGTTGGTGGGAAGTTGAGGGTTGTGGAAGGGGAGGGGGAGAGAAGGGGTTAACTAGAACTGACAGGGTAGAAAGTTGTGGGAATAGCTACAAAGAAACACTGAAAGGGAAGGTTGGCAAGGAAACAGTGGTGAAAGGAAACAGTGGTGAAAAAAGGAATATAAGAGATAGAAATAAGGAGTCTGAGAGAAGGGAATGGAGAATTACAACCCGAAGGATTGAGAGGAAGAATAAAAAAGGAGGGATAATGAGGTTTGATTGCAGGATTATAAAGGAGAATTATCAAGGAGGACATATGCAAAATTGCTCTCCCTTGACAGTAATTGTTCCCCTTTACACACACACACACACACACACACACACACACACACACACACACTGGTTGCTTTCCATTCATTATGTGTGGCAAGAAACTCTGAATTTCTAAGTGACATTATTTTTACTTAATATCGATTTAAATAAAACAGTAGATTATGACTGGGTTTACGGTCGTAAGTTTTAAAACGAGGCTGTAAATCAAGCATTTTCTGTTGAGTGGATAAGAAGCACACACAGAACGCATGAAACAATTTTGGCGAAGTAGATCAGAGATTAGACTCAGGGGTCAAGGCTGAGGAACAAGGGAAAAAGTGGATGGATAATATTACCAATGTTTCCAGCTGGGAGGTAATTCTTGCATTTTGAGGAGGGTTGCACGAATGGTAGGGCACACAGGTACAGTATTTGCCAGAGATATAGATTCAGACACGACTATTGTCTTCATTTAATCCCTTCAGTACCGTACGTCTTTCATATCTTGCTCTTGCTACTTCCTGGCAGTTTAATCTCATCACTTTAATGATGTACTGTTTCCTTTATTCTTTCTACCTATCAGACGATTTTATGCAACTTAGTGAGCCCCTCATATACTGTACTTCACAGCATAATTAAAGCTAGAGCTAACCTCACCATTCAGAGAAATTTCTCACACTGAATAAGATCGTCTGGCTGTTGTAGCAATACACTGAGATAAACGCCACCGAAATTACTATTAATACAGCATAATGTTAACTTTCGCGGTAAAGGGTTCGATACAGCCTCCATGAACTCTTTCGCTGCGGAGACGTCTGTAATAGCTTTATTACATAGTTGTTACTGCCAGGCGATTTTGTACTTCGTTGGGGAAACTTTTCATCTGTAAAGGGCCAGAAACATGACATTTTTGTGATCTGACTACTGCCTTCCGATTTTATTCAGCGTCGGGAAGACCTTTCGTAACATGACAGATAAACATTACATTTGGGGGCAGTTTGAATGAGTCGAGATGGGCACTGCGTTCATCTTTACTTGTTACATACACATATACATTATCTATCTATCTATCTATGTGTGTGTGTGTGTGTGTGTGTGTGTGTGTGTGTGTGTGTGTGTTTTACAAAGCTGACTGTGAAATCGGTAATTTAGTGAAATGAGGTTAAAATTGGATGGATTAAATAAAGTTAGGCTAATTTAGTCTGGGGACAGGAAGGTTGGGTTAATCTATGTTAAGGTAGGTCTAGTTAGGATAGATTTGGTTAATTTAGATTAAGGTCTAGTAAACTTATCATACCCATAACCATAACTGTCCGTAATTAATCTACATAACATAACTTTGCCTAAATCTACATTAACCTAACCTAACCTATATTTACCAAGCCCATATTAACTTCGTTTCACCAACTGATTAGTCATTCCACGAAATGACTGATTTCACAGTCTGTTTTATATTTATTTATCTCTGTCTATCTATCTATATCTATATCTATCTGCCTGTCTATATATATATATATATATATATATATATATATATATATATATATATATATATATATATATATATATATATTCAGACAATGCTTTTAGTGAACTTTTTGTAATGAAATGAATTACAAAGAGCCCTACCATCCCCGTAACTGCGATAACATCATCTGTATTATATTCTTTGCTGCTCCAAAACGATGTTATTCAGCGTAGGATAGCCCTGTCGTGGTGAAAAAAAAAAAAAAGTTATCCATTTCCTTTATAGCAAGAATGTATGGTTTGAGAAGGGCAGGGCGTACAGTCCCTACCTGAGATTCAGAGGGTGATCATAGTATCTGGAAACACTGGAAAGTCTAACCTAACGTACCATAAAGGCCTAACCTGACCTGACCTAAAGAAACCTAACCAAACTTAATATAACATAAAATCACATTACCTGACACCAGATACATAATCTAAAGTAACATAGCATTAGTGTAATCTAACCTAACATGTAATAACGTAACCTCACCTAACCTGACCTAGGCCAACATTATCTTTATAAACAGATAACATTCCAATTTGCATTTCAGAAGGTATAATCTGGAACCTTTGACTTTTTTTTTTTTCATACTGTAGCTTGTGCAAGGTCGTGGGAGGGAGAGGGCGTTGCAGTCAGATGCTTCCTTATGGTCGCTTGGGGGTCCGTAGTCCTTATACGCCGTTCCGAAATTATGATCGCCTTCTTGTCCATGCAAAAGACGTAGCACCTCTTCCTTGATGATTTAGTTTGCAAGTTACTCCATATTATTTTCTTCCACGTTTTTATTTTTTATCAATGTTGTTTGTATCAGTAAAATTCAGTAGGATACTGAAGGTTAGCAGGCAGAACTGGCCACTGGGGAAGAGGTGTTTTGAAATGTCCTGACCCATCTAGAAGACGGTCCTGTGCCAAGACGGAAGGGGATGTTATGAACGAATCAGTATCAGTCAAATGGGTTGGAATCTCGCTATATCAGTTCAACACCGCACACACTCTCATCAGTTGCTTCCTTATGTTCAAGTGTCCCTATCAGCCATTTTAAAACTGTCAGAACGAAAAGTGATCTTGGAAACGAGTCAGTTACAATCAAACGGGTTAGAATTTCTCTGTAGCACTTCGGAACCACAAAGGCTGTAATGAGACTCAACTGGCTCTGTGTTTTCCTGTTTCTCTTCACTCAGTTGTACAGCTGGAAACCTGAATATAACAACGATTTACTGGTCTTACTATAGGGGAAGATTGGGACTTGGGACCAAACATAAAAATATTGTAGACCTTAATGGCCGGGAAGCAATACGCATAAGCCTAAGTCGCCATCTCCTTGTTTCCTCGGAGTCGCTTGTCCTTCTTCACTGTCTCGACACTGTCAGAAAATGGCCCTTTGGGAACGATTCAGTAACAATCAGATGAGTTGAAGTCTCGCAGTGTTTGCTTTGAACAACAAAAACTGTAGTCCAAGTTTTATATTTTCAGGAAGAACAAGGAACAAGGGAAAATACTCGATGCATGTCGTTGCCCTAGGGTTAAGAAAACGAAGTCTCTTTTGATCGTTTCCTTGGAGTCTTCGTTATGAGTTGATCTCCTATATTGCACCCACTCTGTTAACGAGTGTGATCCTTTCACCTGGTGGTATTAAGGTGCAAGTTAGCCCTAGCCGCCATCCTCACCAACGCCCATAATTCACACCGACACTCTTAGCCTCACCCTCACCAACACCTTGATCCGCACCCGCACCCATAGCTACATCAACACCTACATCCACACCCACATCCACACCCACATCCTCAGTCTCGCCAACACCCTGACCCACACTCACACCCATGCCCACACCCACACCCTCACCCATTGCTTTTTCACACCTAATAGAGATGCGACACAGGTGCGTACTGTATATCAAGAAATTTTGCAAATTGCCGATTTCCAGTGGATTGTTCCACAGTTATGATAGAGGCAAAAATTGCTGTATTTTGAAAGTCCCTTACAATAATGCTAAGTTTATGTCTATATTCCTGTAAATACATTTTTTTGTTTAATCACTGTGACCTTGGGACTGACCTGAACGTGTCGACCACTTCGACGAAGGCACAATATCAGGTGTAGAGAATTGACCTGACATCACAATCGTCAAAACTGACTCATAATTGAGGCCCGTAGAGAGAGAACAAACAGACGAATGCACGAAAACTCATCTCGAAACAGCCACGCACTACCCTCGAGTTCGTCTTCGGAAGTTACCACTTGCAAGTTTTAGGCTACAAGGAAGTTGAAAATATCGACACTGATAATTTTCCTACTGTCAGCATAAGTCGTGTGAATGAGGAAAGGCATAATCAGTTTCTCAAATACTGTAAAAAGATGGACAATCTTCGATATCGTACTTTCATTTTTTACTGCTAAATCTAATCATTGTTCACTAAGTATTTGACAGTAGGTCAAAGCTATTTTCACATGATACTTTTCTACTTAAAACGCGTTTTGTGCCACTACTGTAGTACGAAACTGATCACATTCGATATTTTGAATTTCCTTGTGGCCCAGAACTCGCAAGTCGTCTACCCTTTCCTTGTCTTTCTTGAGAAACCGGGTTATTGTTGCGACAGGGAATTGATCAGAAATGTCCTTGTGCACTCAGGGCTAAAACGTACAAAAGATATCCTTGGAAAAAAAAAATCAGGAAAATTCATTTGGGTGGTCGAGTCGGTAGAGAGTTGACCTGCTGTCCTAATGGAGGCATGTTCGAATCCCGGCTGGGACAGGGAACAGTTTAAGAACCCCCCCCCCCCCAGTAAAAGGAGTTCCTATGAGCCACTTGTCGTACAGAGCTATCTTTTCCTCTCCACAGGCACCTTCCAAACCAGAAAGCATCACTGAAGAGCACCTCTCAGGCCCTGCCGAGCCTTTTATCATCTTGCTCTCATCAGAAGCACTGTAAGATGCCATGCTTGTGCCCTGAGATATGTCCGAGACACGTCAGAAAAGTTTACTTACAATAATATATCCTCAAGTCAGGGTTGAATTTGTCTTCCAGAAAAGGTAAAAGGGTGCAAAGCATCTTCAAAAGATATTTATCAATGTAGGGAGACACAGGGTTGCCACTTAGTGAGTCACTGTTCAACCAGCTGTGTTGGAGTCGTCCTGCAGCCACCCAACCGTGTTAGGAAACGCAGAATAACTTGTCTCGCCTCCTGAGGAATAGAGATACTTGTGGAACAAAGACTCTTGCTTAACAGCAGTAGAGAATAATAACCTCATCCTACACATTATATTAGAACTGTCCCGCAGCCATACTCCTCTGTCAGGTGACAACAGTAAAGGTGTTTCTCACAGGGGATGCCCCGCAATCACACTACTAACACAAAGCAAAGCTGCCCTTGAACCCTTCCACACCACGCCAAGGAGTGTAGGTTTGGGGATTACCCCTCGAGAAGGCCCTCACTACATTGTTTATTGTTATGCGGTATACTCGTATATCTATAATTTCGGTAAAGGTCAGAAGGTGTTCTCTTTTTTTCGTCAGTCTCACTGCGTGCTATTTTAGTCATACCTGGTTCTTTTATCTTTATTATCGCTAGATTATTTTATTTAGCACTGGGAAATTCCAGCCAGTCACTGAGTTAAGGGACGTGTCATTACCATCAATATATAAAAAAAACATTTTTTGAGTAACAGAGCTATCACACTACTGACATCTGTGAATATTGTTTTGGTTCGTCTTGCATGACTAGAAAGATATTCGAGGGTGGATGGGGAAGCGAAAATTGTCCTTACAGTATCATATTTCACAACATTTCTCCACACAGAGCCACACTTCACACTGTCATACTACATGATACCACACCACACTGCGAAATTTATATTATCATACAAAACACGGCCACAGCACAGAGTGACACTGCACTCACTGCCATACTTTACAGTCACACTTCACACTGCCTTGCCACATACTGCCGCACCTCAAACTGCCACTCCTTCTATCTCCCACTGCATGGAGACATGTCGAAAACCCTGCACGATTTTTACGAGAAAATATAAAAGGATACTAAGTCACACACGGAGCTATATGGGATTTACTCTTTGCTCACAAAATGTGTTTAATCCTTCTCATGATCCCCTCATGAAGAAACTGAAAAACAGGATCAAGACACGACGAAGAGGAAACAGAAGGAGGAAATAAAAAGATTATGGACCGTATTCATATGACGCAGGAAGTTTTATATTATCTCTTTCCTGACCTATATATATTGTATAAGAAACCTTAATATTTCCCTTTGTTTAGAAGGCACCTTAGCACTCACTTTCTAAATATGGTAATCACTTTTGCAAATTACTCCTTGATACTCTTGCATAGTGCTATTTTTTTAACTCATTAAAAATTATTGTATTATCACAGAAAAGATATGCAAGACGTGATATGGTGCCTCCAAAGCCCACGAGGATATGCTGAAGGGGTGGAGCTGACGATGGAGTAAGTGAGGATAGGCTTCTGATTCACTTTGATTTTGGAGTCATGCCAGTCTCACGCACACTTCTAGATGCGTCTCTTTCTTTAGCATCATCTGCAACAGACACAATGTTACCTAAGAGGTAACCTGGTGGAGGATCTCAAGTCAACAGCAGGTGGAAGACGACAGGGACAAAGGGCCCGGAGAAGGCAAAGGGATCTTGCTAGATAGCAGGAGTCCGGGTAATATCTATCTGCCACTCCTGGCCTGTTGCGTGTTACTCGGTCCAGAATCTCTCTACATTTTACTGCACACTTGCATGGGATGAGACGGCCTGCTAATGAGCTTTTAACAGCTAGCTACCGTTACCTCTCGATTTAGCCACCACACGACTCGACAGCTGGTATTCTCAGACGTTGCAGCATAATTTTCTGTCTTCCTTCTGTGCTGTATAACTTCAACAACACCAGTGAAATGTTTTGTGCCATGGCAATCGGTTAAGATCCAGTGCGGCGCTAATTCATTCTATAGGCGAGGAAAATGAAGGTTGAAAGGCAATAAATAAAAACACTGAGAGGGAAGTGGATAAATAAAGAAGAAAAATAATGTATGGATGAGGGCATAACGAGGGAGAATATAGAGAAATTTGATAATACTCATGAAATGCACAACACTGATAAGCGATTCATTTGCTGTGTGAGAGGGGGAAGAGGAGGGCGAGTAATGAAATATAAGAGGAAAATGAAAGCTTGGAAAATGGATACGTTACCCTAAAATAAAGTCTCGTAATCCAAGCATTGAACAACAAATAAAAATACTACGGCACTAACAGTTCCAGAGAAAGACGTGTTAAACAGACGAGGAAGAAAAGGAATGACGGAGAAAAAAAAAGAGAGAAAGAGAAAGGAGGAAGAGGAGGAGGAAAGAGAAGAAGAAGCTTGAGGAAGAAGAGTAAATTGGGTCGAAGTTTCAATCTGCACTTTTTACCATTGGCTCCCGGATGGTGCCACAGGGTCGAGTTTCTGGGTGGTTTTAGTGGGATTCTAACCCTTGGGAGAGGCGGGCGGGGCAAGAGAGTGTCGGGTTGCGTAGACGAGACTCGATTTGTACATAAATTAATAAGTGGGGAAGTGGCAGAGGGGTCGGGGTTATTTCGGGAGAGAGAGAGAGAGAGAGAGAGAGAGAGATCTGTAGCGAGAATATCAGGAAAGATGTGCGAGTGGTGCGTGAGAGAGGATGAGATGGCAGGGGGGAGGAAAAGAGTGAAAGGGATGGTGAGTTTAAGAAGGAAAGGAATGGTGTTTAATAAATGGAGATGATGGGAGTGGATGAGAAGGACGGATGGGGTTGATGGAGGGGAATGGCATATGAGAAAGAAGGAACAGAGTAGATGAGAGGGAAGAACAGGATGAAAAAAAAAGAGAACTGACTTAAGACGATATGGTATGAGTGAGTTAGGGAAGGAGTGAGAGAAAGGAATGGAGATGAGAGGGAAAAGATGGGTTTAGAGAAAGAATGGGATGGGCGCAGTGAAAGGGGGGGGGGGAGAGGTGAAGGAAAGGGATAGTGTGTTTGGGTAATGTGAGAGGAAATGATGGCGTGAGGGAGTGAAAGAAAGGCTAGTGTGAGTGGGATGGAATAGAGGTGACATGAAGAAGTTGGGTTGAGGGAGTTAGAGTGATGGGATGCAGTGAGAGAGAAGGAATGGAGATGAAAGTTGTGAGGGAATGAGTAGGATGAATGTAGTGAGACGGGGGGGGGGTAATGTTGGTGAAAAAGAAAGGAAAGGAGTACGAGGGATAGGGTGAAGGGAAGGAAATGCTGATGAGAAGGAGGGATAAGGTATATGAGGAAAGGATGATATGCAAGAAAGAGACAGAGAGGTAAAATACATGGCAGGGAATGGTGGTTAGAAAGAAAGATAGTGTAAATGGAAGAAAAGGAGGGTTAATATGAAAGGTAGGGATGGTGTGAGTGCGATGGGAGAAAGTGATGGTGTGAAAGGAAGAGAATTCTAACGAGAAGGATGGAATGATGTTCTTGTGGATGCGGTGAATAAACTAAGACTAATAGTGTGTTAAAGGATATGAGTTAGAGGGAAGGACGGTATTAGATGAAGGAGATGGAAGTGAGAGGGTGAAAATGGAGTGAGGGCGTAAATGGAATAGGTGTAATGAGATGAAAGGTAATGATGATGAGAGGAAAAGGATGGGATGGAAGGAAGAGAATGATGGTGAGAAATAAGACATTGTGTGACTGATTGAGAAGGATTAATAGGATGAAAACAAGAGAACTGAATTAAGACAAAAGATTATGAATGAATTAGGGGAATGGAGACTGAGAGGGAAATGGAGGGCAGGAGGGAGCGAGAGGGATAGATGTGTGCAAGGAGAGGAATCGAGGTGAGAGGGATGAGAATGGATAGGGTGAGAGAAAAGGAATGGTAGTGCATAGGAAGGAATGTTGTAGGTGGGTGACGGGTGTGGTATGAGTGGTGAGAATGAGTGATGGAGTCAGTGAAAGGAAATAAACAAGAAGGAATTATGTACGAAAAACGTATAGGAAGACAGTCAGGGAATGAGGCAATACAGTACGGCATGAGTGATTGAGAGGGAAGGACAATGTGAGAGCAAGAGAAAGGAGGTGAAAGGAAAGAGATCATATGGGGGAGTGAAATGGATGGATATAGTGAGGGAAAGAGAATGGAGGTGAAAGAGAAGGATGATGAGAGTAGTGAGAGGGAAGGGTAATGTGTAGGATAGGAATGGTTCGGTCGAGTGAGAAATAGGAATGGAGTGAAAGGAAGGGAATGATGGTAAAGAAGATGGAGTAGCCTGAGCAGGTGAGACGAACGAGCAGGAGAGAATAAGAATAAGACAACTGAGGTGGTATAAATGAGTCAGAAGCAAGAAGAGTGTGAAGAGATAATGAAGGTGAGAAGGATGAGACGGGATGAGGGACTCAGAGGTGGATGTAATGAAAGAAAGAGAATGTTGATGAAAAGAAAGGAAAATCGATGAGAGGGATGGATTAGGTAAGAAAAAATTTGTTTATGAGTGAATACGATGAATGCGATAGAGGTAAGAGGTGGATTGAGAGAGAGGGCGAGGTTGGGTAAGATTTAGAGACTGAAGTGGGGAAGAGAGGAAGGGATTGGATGAGAAAAGAATGAAGTTGAAAGGTGTAAGTGAGTGAGAATGATGGATAAAGCAAGAGGAAGGAATTGTGTGAGGGAGTGAGAAAAAAGAGTTTCCGGAAGGATATGAAGAGAAAGGGTTGGAAAGTGATGGGCGTGGATGTAGTGAGAGAAACAGAGTGGAGGGGAAAGAAAGAATGTGATTGGGTGAGGAAGAATAATGTGATATGAATGGCGTGAGGGATGAGAGACAGGAATGGGTCGAGAGGAAGGCAGTGGTAATGAGCAGAAAGGGACTGGGTAAGTGAGTGAGAGATAGATAGAGGGAAGGAAATGAAGAGAATGGAGAGCAGGGTGAGATGTGATGAGAGGGATTCGTGTACTGAATATAATTGAAAGATAGCGAGACAGAGGGAGTAGGTAGTCTAAGTCTGTGATAAAATGGATGAGATGAGAGGAAGGGAATTAAGGTGAGAACGAGAGTTGGAGAGAATGAGTGAGCGGAGAGAGGTGGAGGGGAGGAAGGGAAGGTATGAGTGCGTGGTAATGATGAATGAAGTAAGGTGAAGGGAATGGATTGGAAGAGAATATAAGGAGGAAGGGGAATGAAGATGGTCAAAACAAGAAATCGTGTAAAGGAGAGAGTGGAAAGGGTGTGATTGAAGAAGACGTGAAAAGGAGAAACAAGATATATTTCAGATGCGTAGAAAAAAAATCAAAAGCATGCAAAGATGGGAGAAATAGAAGCAGATACAGCGGAAGGGAAGGAAGTGAGGTGAAAAAAATGAGGTAAGAAAGAATAAAGAACATTTAGTAGAAAGAAGGATATGAAGATGACTAACTTGAATGAGGTGTGTGGAAGGAGACATCATAAATAAAACGATGAGAATGATAAAGGCATTTACTCATACTGTGAGGGAGAAATGAAGGGAAGTGAGAGGAAAATAATAGTGTGAGAGAGTGAGTGAAGCAGATGTATTGAAAGGAAGGAGAGGATGAAAAAAATATATTGGTGCAAGAAAACAGAAAAAGTGTACCGTTTCAATGGGAGTGATGGAGCAGATATGATACAATGAAAGAAGAGAACTGGTAAGAAAAGAATATATCGAGAGGATTAGAGGCATGGTGGAAAAAAGAAAATAATGACGAAACTTAAATGAGGTGCACAGAAGAAGAGGGAAAGAATATAGCGATGGCAGTGGAGGAAGCAGAATTGGTGAGAGGAGAGGAAAGGATGTGAAGAAGAGGGTATCGTGGCTAAGAGAAATCAGTGTGACTTGATGAGTAGGGGGAAGGGAATGGAGATAACAAAAAGAGGGGGAGGAGGCATGGTGTGAGAAGGAAATAAAGTTAAGCAATATATAAAATGCGTGGAGGAAGAATAAAGAATGTACAGCTGGAAATGAAAGATGGTGGTGGTAGAAATGGAAGGGAGATGAGAGAAAATGAATGGTGCGAGAGGGTGAGTGGGGCAGATGTGGTAGGGGAAAGAAAAATAAAGATGAGAAAGTAGCGATGGGGTGCTTTGAAGAAGACAGAAATGTAGCGCCGGGAGTGAAAGAAAAACAGTGGAAAGGAAAAAAAACGAGATGAGGAAAAACATACGTGACAGTGCTGGAGAAGCACATGCAGTGGGATGAGGTAGGTATAGATGAAACACAAGAAAGAGATGAAAATAAGAAGATAGAAATAATATGTAATAATATGGGTATATGAATCAGCTATAAGGGAAAGAAGAGAGTGGTGATGAGAGAATAAATGTGCTGTAAGTGGGTGAGAGCAAGCGATGTGGTCTGCGTACAGGTGAGCGAATGGGGATGAGAAAGAAGAGGGTCGTATGAAAGAAAGGAAAAGAACATGAGAAACAGTGCATAAGATGCCATGGAAGTAGACAGAAAAATATGTAACGTAAAGAGGATATATGTGAAAGAAATGGATAAAAGGAAGAAAAAAGAATGGCAAGAGAGGGAAAGAAAGCACATGTTATCAGAAAAAAGAAATGGATATAAGACACAAGAGACAGGATACGTGGAAGACAAAAATTAATAGTGGGAGCGAAAGCAGCATAAAGTGAAAGGAAAGGATAAGAAAGGGAGAAGTGAATAATATGAGGTGAAAGAGGTAGATTTGGTAGGAGAAAAATAAACGATTGAGACAGTAGGGATGGGAAAGGTTAAAGGACTATAGAAAAGAATAAAACAGGGGCAGTGAAAGAACTGGATATCAAGAACGAAAAGGAAGATAGGTAAAAGAAAAGAATGGAGTCAGAGGATGAAAGAGGAACTATGTTGCAAGGAAGGATATAATGTGAAGGTGACAAACAAGTAATGATATCCGTGGAAGATGGCAGTAAAAAACATGGAACAATGACAGTGAAAGAAGAAATTATGGTGGAAGAAAAGGAAGGGAGAGGAGAAGGAACAGTACGATGACAGTGAGTGATGTTTGTGATGGAAAGACGAAAAAGATTTAAAAGCTGGAAGATAGAGGTATGTAAGAAAATGGAAAAAAAGGAAAGTAATGATGGGAATATAAGAAACAGATCTACCAGAAGGAAACGAAGAGAGGTGAAAAGAGAGGAATAGTTTGAGAGGGTGAACGAGGTAGATGTGGTGGGAAGAAAAAAGGATGAGACGCTACAAATGGGGTACACGGAAGAAGACAGGAACAATAAAATGATGGGAGTGAACGACGCCTTTGTTGTGTGAGACAGGAAGAGTAAGATAAGAGAGAAATATGAGATTTATGTATGAGAACAGTATAAAGTAACGATAAGAGTAAAGGTGATCATATGAAGGGGAGATTGGGGCATCAGGATGACAGTAATTATTAGGAGAATGGATTGAAGGAAGGGTGATGGTGTGAATGAATAAGAGGGAGTAAGGGGAAAATTGATGTGAAGCAAAAGATAAGTTACATATTTAAAGACGAAAATGTATCTAAGCCAAAGAAAGAAGGTAACATACACCCTCCACGAACAAAAAGTGTGATAATTGTGTACATCAGCTTGTGGGAATAATTCATTAGTGTAATTATCACAGCAATGAGAAATAATGCACATCAGAAAGGGGAGCCAGGGAGATTGAGATGATTAGGGTTGAGAGGAAATGAGTGTATGACTGATGGGAGAGAAATTGGAGGTAAGAAAGCAGCAAATCAAGTCTTAGATGAACGATTGAGGCCTGATTCAGGCCCGATTCACACGACCCGTTTTGGTTCCGACAGACAGTCCGGCGGCTAGACGCCGTCGAGATTTCTTACATGCATTCCAATGTAGCTGTTCACATGACCCGTCAAGCTGATGGCGGCAGCCATCCGTCAGCCGACCGACACGTCACGGATATCTTCTCGAGGAATCCTTGCCGGCTAGCTAGCGACTTGACGCCGGCCTGACTGGTTGGTGATGGCTCATGTGAACGAGGACACGTAGCGTACCCGTTCATTCCATGACTCGCTGTTACCGCCTTGTCCATGTTGATAACACATACAGTTCATTGTTTGGCATCATAGACGAAAGGCTGATCGAACCTGTACGTTCTTATGAAGAATTATTTGATATGACTAACAAGAAGTACAGTGATAATCTGCATAAAGATAAGAAATGGAATGTGACTGGTGAGGAAGTAAACAAACCAGGTGAGTGTGTCATTAGTTTATTATACAAAAAATTATGACTCATAATCTTTGCAGGTAAAATTCACTGTTATTTCTAGCTTTGATACAGGATATGCTATAGCACTCCCAAGGTACTGCTCCAGCAGGACTACTGAAAAGTTTTACCTCATCATCTGCCACTTCTTTATACCGGGTCCAGAATTCTCCCACGAACTTTCTCATTTTTATTGACTCGTATACCCATAACCTTTTCCTCTTTCCTCGAACTTTTTCTTCCTCCTCTCCTAATAGCAGAGCAAATGCCGCCAGATTCCTTAGAGACTGACTGGCCATGATCCTCACGCAACAATGAGCACACACACGATGCTGGACGGACCGGGAATGAGTCATGTGAATATACAACATTCTGACGGCGTCAAGCCGGCGGACTGCCTGTCGGAACCAAAACGGGACGTGTGAATCGGGCCTGAGACGAAGATAAATCCTGCTGTACGATAAAGTTTGTTTTATAGTCCATTCTTCCATGTTCTAGACGATTTTACTCATTTAGGGGAGACGTGTTGAACTAGTAGGGTTAGGTATAGCGTTCATTAAATCTTTCGTTAATGTACGTACTCTCTAACTTATACATAATGGTCTGTTGCTAGACTGACAAAAAAAAAAAAAAAAAATACGCTATCGTAGGGACGGGGTTAACTCTACTAGGGTTTCTTTTAGCTGAAACACATATCGCCTGGTGTTAGCCAGAATAAAATACCCCGGTGTATAAATAGCAGGGAAAAGGCTGATCATAATTATTTGTAGGCCTTTCACGCTCAGAATTTCTGTCGGTTGAATGAGAGCGTCTGGTATTAAGCGGAAAAAAAATAAATAAATGGGCTTCTCCTAAGTACCAAAAACGGTTACACAGATACAGAAGAGCGAGGAGAGATGGTAAAATTTAAAGAAATTGAAAGTGGAGAGAGAGAGAGAGAGAGAGAGATGATGATGATGATGATGACGATGACGATGATGATGATGAGTGAGTGGAAGCGCGGCTCATTTTCGCTGGTCGCCGTAATGATAGTTTTCCTGCTTTTGTTTTTCCCGTTTCCTGTTTCCGGATCCAGCCCTCCCCATTTATCACAGTTGAAATAAGGTTAACCTCTGATGATGTCTTTCTGTTCTTGCCATCCCCAGACGATTTTAGTCACCTTTAGGATAGACTTTTCAATCTGTTGAGGTTACATACAGCCTTCATTAATCCCTTGAGTACGAGAAGCCTTTCTTAAATTGAATAAATTGTATAAATGTGGGAAAAAAAAAAAAAAAAACTATTTCAAAGGGAAAAGATGGTTATAGATATTGTGACAATAATGTCAGCTAAAAAGTAACTTTCATACCCTTAGGACACTAGAAAAAAAAAAAAAGTTGAATATCAATCCCTTCAGTACCATGATTTACTTTTTAATACTGTGGCCTCTGAATGAATGACTGTTCAACTTCAGAGACTATTGGAAATGGATGAGATACCTGCATCCCTCCTTACCTGTTCAGTGCGAGGAGTCTTTTCTAACTAAAATGTAATTATATGGAGGCAGCAAGTGGAAAGATTTAAAAAGTACATCAAAGTATTAGAGGGTTTATGTCTGACCTGGGAAAGATCTTTAACGTAGAAGCTACCTCAGTTACAATGAAAAAGAAGAAGAAAAAAAAAAGCTTTGTGATATCTGTTAGTTCAAATAGTCGGTTGTCATTATAGAATTTGTTCATGTGATAAAACATGACTGAGTTTGATATGTAATGGTACTGGTGACGACAAGGAACAAATTTTGCACTGTGAAAGCGATCACTATCTTTCACAGTCATACCTTAGTTCTGCATGTTTATCACGTCACAGTTAGAGACAGATAAATGAAGATACTAGTCTAGGTGAAGCGAATCATTGGGTAGCGATACATCTTTGGCAAAAATTTTCTTTTCATATCATTACCCGAAATACCACGATAAGTGACAACCAAAATCAGTGCATCATCCTTAGTATCACCAATACTTGTATAATAACTCGTCCACTGAAGGAAGGCCAGACCTCTCCACTAAAGAGGAGTAAGCAAGACATCAGCATACTAGCCTAAGACACGCCGGCAAGAGTACTGGTATTTCCATGTTAGGACCCAAGCTCTTCTAACAAATTTACCCCCCCGAACACTCGAATATTTCTCTCTGTGATTATGAGAGTGTGCACTGTCGACTCAACCATCGAACTATCGATTATAGAATACATTGCACTAATTTAGATTATCCCTTCCCACCATAATATTCTGGCAAGGATCCCTTTCCTCCCATGCCCTCCCTTCTCAACTCACTTCCTCCCCTTCCATAACTCACACCCCTCCTTTCCTAACTCCCTTCCTCCCCTTCCCTAGCCCACACCTTCTCTCATACCCTCCATTCCCCCCCTTCTTTAGCTCAAACCTCCTTTCATACCCTCCCCTCCTCCTCTTCCCTAGTCCACACCTTTCACGTTCTCCCTTCATCCCCTTTCCTGGCCCATACCTTGTCTCAAACCTCCCTTTCCATCTCCCTTCCCTAGCCCACACTTCGTCTCAAATCACCCTTTCCATCTCCCTTCTCCCCTTCCCTAGCCTACACTTCATCTCAAACCTCCCCTTCCATCTCCCCTCCTCCCCTTCCCTAGCCCACACCTCCTCTCATACCCTCCCTTCGTCCCCTTCCCTAGCCCACATCTCCACTCATGCCCTCCTTTCCTCCTCCCTTTCCCCAGCCCACACCTCCTCTTCCACATCCAGCCCTCCATCTTTTTTAGAGGGCTGATGGTGTATTGGTTAGCACATCCAACACGAAACTGGAAAAAAAAAAAAAATCGTTTCTTGGACCGCCCAAACTAACGAAAATAGTTTCTTCCTTGTCTCTCTTCAAAGTTGGATGTAACATTGACCCTTGCTGGTTGTGCTTTACGAAGATTGAAACTCGGCAAATATTAACTCTGCCTCGCGGATGTGAAGTCGATAGACATTAATCTGACCCTTATTATTATTATTATTATTATTATTATTATTATTACTGTCTCTCTCCCATCCTTTTCTCCTCCAATTTCAATTTCATTACGTTTTTTTCTTTCTGCCTCCCTTAGACCCTTTCATTTCTCACAGAGTGTCTTCACTTCTTATTTACCCTTTTTCTCTCGTCCCTACATTCTCTTACAGGTAGCTTATAGATAAACTATTATAAAATGTAACTTTTCCTTTTCAGTCTTTCCTCTGAAATTTCCATATCAATTTTTCCATGTTGCATGGTGGTCTTTCTCACTTTTTCCTGCTAGTTTTAACTGGAGGGTTTGGAGGCGGGAGGAGCCCTCTTGCTTTACTATCTTTATCCTTCAGCATGTAGAATTAGATCTAGCAGTCATATTCTACTCTGTAACAGGCAGCCCCGAAAGGACCATAATGTCTGTTGCTGTTTGCTTTCCTTTGTATTTCTCAGTAGTCTTTTGTATTACCCACTTTCTCCATCATCCCTCCTGTCACCCTCTCATTCCAACCTCCCTTAATCCCCTTTTCCCACCTCCTTCATCCTCTTCCTTCCTACCTGCTTTACCACCCCAACCCTCTCCTCTTCCTCCCTCACTTCATCTTGCAGGGAAAAACAACTTAAGATATCATTTTGGTACATCAGAAAATTTAGCTAATAACGTGTTAGTAAGACATGAATTTAGCACTAGCCTGTCGCCTTTGACCTGACCTTTACTCTCAATTTCCGCGAGAACAAGATAAATGTTAAGTATGAGAAGCTTCAGACTTAAACAGGGCTGACTTCCGAATGTTCAGAGCGATTACATGAAACACGCAGATTAAAAGAAAAAAAAATGTTCAAACACAAGTTGTAAGTGTTATTCATTAGAAATACAGTATTTCTCTCGTCGTAATATTTAATAATTTAACTACGTATACCTGTAAGTAAAGACTAGTAGTAAATGTAAGAGCATAGGTTATCAGCGATACTATAAATTTGTCTTGTAAAACAGACATCGTGATCAACATCATCATCATCATCATCATCGTTGTCGTCATCGTTGCCATCATTTCACCTTTTGTCAATATAAGGAGGGTGTGAAATGAATGAATAAAGATTATATATTTCACAAAAATCATACAATAGCATTGGATCAAGATAGTTACCAGGGTAAAGAATCACACCTATTGTCGAAAAACTTAGAATTTACCGTGCTAAATGAAAGCAGGAGTATATATATATATATATATATATATATATATATATATATATATATATATATATATATATATATATATATTGTTAGCATCTAAAGTCAAGCCTTAGTTTTCAAGATGCATCAGAAGCAAAAGAGGAGTTTGTTTATTATTATTATTATTATTATTATTATTGTTGTTATTGTTTATTATTATTATTATTAGTAGTAGTAGTAGTAGTAGTAGTAGTAGTAGTATTGTTATTATTATTATTATTGTTGTTACTGCTGCTGCAATCTTTGTTAGCAGTAGTGGTAGTAGTACTGTAGTACTAGTAGTAGTAGTAATAACATTAGCTGTAGTAGAAGTACAGTAGTTGCAGTAGTTTATTATTATTATTATTATTATTATTATTTCCGCCAAGGAGGTTATGTTTTTGCCCACGTTTGTTTGTTTGTTTGTCTGTTAGCAGGATTACTCGAAAAGTTATGAATGGATTTTGATGAAATTTTGTGGAAGGATTGGCCATGGGCAAGTGTCATATAAGAGACTTTGTAGTTACTTGTAGAGAAGTTATATATATTAGACTTGTGGACGAGCGGTTGTTATACTTGAGTAGCTTTGTAAGTAGATAATCTTCTTTCCCCATTTGTCATTTAATGACAAGGAGAGGTAAAGAATAGTATGGGACTATTTTTATTTGTCTTGGAAATATTAACAAGTCTCTCACACAGAGCGAAGTATAAAGTAGAGTCCCGCTAGCTATCTCCCTATCTCTCTCTCTCTCTCTCTCTCTCTCTCTCTCTCTCTCTCTCTCCCTCCCCCAAGTTGCTAAGCCTTCCTCCCTACACCCTGCCGCCTCTATGGCCTCTCTCCTTCTGAGCTCTCTTTCCTAAATTCTGGTGTAGCAGGGGTTTTGTCACGTGTGTTCACTGTGGTTGGAAAGTTCTAGAAGCCTGTGTGTATGTGTGTATGGTCACGAGGCGCTGTCGTGTGCCTATAAAGCATTCCTTCAGTTAAGAGTGTAAGCATGTTTAGCATTGCTCGATTCTTGCAGACACAGTGCCTTCTCATCATCCGACTTCCTGCTTCTATCTGTCTCTCTATCCATCTATTTATCTATCTATCTATTATGATTTGTAATTATAATATGGAGTCCTAACACAAGGAAGATATGATTGAATTTTGTGACGGATCCGGATCCAGAGTATCCCACACAATGCTGCATGTCCAAAAGTTCTCAATGAATTTCAATGAAATTTTGTGGAAAGGTGGTCCATGGACCAAGAAAGAATCGATTAAATCTGGAGGCGAATCCGGATCCTATATCCACGGATACGTTAGCAGGATTACTCAAAAAGTTATGAATGGATTTTGATGAATATTTGTGAAAGGGTGTGCCATGGGCCAAGGAAGACATTATTAAAATTGGGGGCGGGTCCGGATCCGGAGTATCCCGCACAATATCTCCTAAGTTTTCAATGAATTTCAGCGAAATTTTGTGTAAAAGTGGCCCTTGGACCAAGAAAGAATTAATTAAATTTTGGGGCGGATCCAGATCCAATTCCGGATCCTTTTTAATGGCACTGGCGGAGGTATGGGCTTTCTGAGTGCTTTCTGGTTATTATTATTATTGTTATTATTATTATTATTATTATTATTATTATTATTATTATTATTATTCCCAGTTAACTTGTATTCATCGTAGGGGAGACGATTAGTAGGGAAAGGGTTCCTGGTATCTATGCCTACCTACTCTTGATCGAAAAATTCTGAGATGAATGAAAATATACCACAAAAAGACGTCATCAGACTGAAGATATTAACACCAAAAATAGGCCCCCTGACTAAAGAGTATTGAAAACATACCGTGGTACATGCTAAAAAGATATGGCAATAGTGCATTCTTGACATCTTGTTCTCAATTGGAAGCACAACGAGATTCTTTCAGTGCACTGTAATTATCGAAATGAAAGCAGAACATTTAGCAGAACTACAATGAGTGAGAGATACTTCGTTTACAGTTTACAAGCTGCGGTTAAATAATATATAAGTGGTATAAAGATTTTTTACTATTTGTTTTTGCTATTTATAAGTGCCCGATTAAGCGAATTACTATTAGAAATCATCTGTTCGTATTTTTTTCACGGTAATGTTTAATACAATTTGGCTGAGAAATGTTTACTAGCTGTGTGAGTGAAAAATAAAGCATAAATATGCAAATGAAGCATAGGAATGTTACCAAATATAGCCCCTGGACAGATAAGGAATTCCATAAAGTTTTAATAAAGCAAAGTGAATGATGAAAATCCTTGAGCTCAGCTGTTTCACATATCACTGAGGAGGAACACGGAGCCTAATGACTGGAAGTTAACAAGCGTAACTTCAGTTTCAAAAATGGTTAGTGAATCACATCCAGGTAAATACTGTCCAATTAGCCGGATATCTGTAGTTTCCAAATTGCTGCGGACCATTATACAGGCAAAATAGTCGCTCATTTACAAATACATAACAGTTATAGTGTAGCGTGAATTTTGAAATAAATGCTTGTGAAACATTTTTTTTTTTTTTTTAATTTGTGCTCAGGACATAGACTTTATTCCCTAAAGCCCAAAAGTTTTTCGCCGTGCCACACAAAAGCACAGTTCCCCCACTGGCACTTATACCCACCCTCCATAATGAGTACATGCTAGGTCTCATGCATGACTGGTGTAATGGTATTAGCAGAGTTTTTTTTGTTTTTTTGTTTTTATGCAAGGAAGAAGGAACCAAAGGCCTGGAGCCCGCAAACCATTCCTTCTAGGGAAAAAAAAAAAAAACAATACAAAAGAGAGCCAATTTCAAGATCCGTTCATCTGGAGATTCCTGGACACACTGCGTTTCAAAGACTGGAGATCATAAGAAGTAGGAAGTACAGACAGAGGGAGACACTTCCAGAGTTGACCTGTTGCATAAATGAAGGACTGGGAGTAACGGTTAACTCTTGCATTAGAGAGTTGGACAGAAAAGGGATGAGAGTTTGTTGCTAGACGGGTGTAGAGATGGAGGGATGCAAGCAGACAGTTCAGAGGGGCAGTGATCATTGAAGTAGCGATAGAAAAGAGATAAAGAAGCAGCAGTGCAGCGAAGAGACAAGAGACTGAAGGGAGCCAGTAAGAGGAGGAGAGTTGATGAGACGAAAAGTCTTTGACTCCACCCTACTGAGAAGAGCTGTATGTGGGGAGCCTCCCCACACATGAGAGTTGTACTCTACACAGGGGCGAATAAGTTCCGTGTGTAAAGTCAACAACTGTGCAGGGGTAAAGAAGGTAGGGAGTTGGCTTAGCACACCCAATCTCTTGGAAGCAGATTTTACAAGAGATGCACTATGATCTTTCCAAGATAAGTCTCGAGTGAATGAAACCCCAAGCATGTTCAAGGATGATGCAGGATAGATCTGGATATTATTAAACATTAGTGGGTACTCCTTTGGAAGGTTGTGTCGGGTTGATAGGTGTAAAAACTGAGGTTTTTGATGCATAGAAAACAACAAGATTATTTTTACCCCAGTCAGAGATACGAGCCAAGTCAGACATTAGGTGTGCCATAGCCTCATCCCTTGTCTGTTGAAGTAACTGCTGAGATGGATGTTGCGGGAACCGAATGGAAAGGTGAAGGGTAGAATCATCGGCGTACGAGTGGATGGGGTTAGATGTACAGCTTAGAAGGTCATTGATGAATAAAAGAAGAGAGTTGGTGATAGGACAGAGACCTGAGGAACACCGTTGTTGATAGATCTAGGAGAAGAACGATGGCCGTCTACAACAGCGGCTGTAGAACGACCAGAAAGGAAGCTATAGATGAAGGCACAGATAAAAGGATAGAAACAGTAAGAGGGCAGTTTGGAAATTAAAGATTTATGCCAGACTCGATCGAAAGCTTTTGAGATGTCAAGTGCAATAGCAAAGCTTTCGCCAAAGTCCCGAAAGGAGGATGACCAGGAGTCTGAAAGGTAGGTGAGAAGATTGCCAGTGGAGCGTCCCTGACGGAACCCATACTGACGATCAGAAAGAAGGTTGTGATAGGAAAGATGCTTTAAAATTTTTCTGTTAAGAATTGACTCGAAAACTTTTGAGACACAGGATTGGTCACGCAGAGTCAAACTGGCATCCCACTCTATAGGACATAGGAGCATTCGCGCGAAAACGGTCCTGAAGCTTATTTCTAAGCTTATGAACTAAAGACATTCACTATTCAAGTGCAAAACTACTCGCAAAGTCTTGCTAACCTTCGTAGGAGTCGAAAAATCGAACCGCAGTAATACTGATTTTCTTTCTTTCTTCTTCATCAGTCATAACTCCAAAACAAAAAGGCGTACGTGAGCTTACTATACACCAAAACGCTACTTGTCAAGTGTAGATGTTACTTTTCGTTTTTGGAAAAGCATTCAGGCTACGGTTTGCGAGTTCCGGCCTGAAAACAACATCATGGTCACCCGTATTTACGCCATTTTGCGCCATATTGGGTAGTTACAGATCGCCTACAGTTAAAGAACGTACCAAAACACTTCTTTTCACGGGAAGGCACCCTCGTTTAAGTATTTCGATATGCCATGCATTTAACAATCCAAATCTAACACTTGCTTTACGCATAATTATACTTCTTCTAAAGCAAATGTTAGGATGTAGGAATGACAAAAGTGTACAGGTAAGAGAAGAATAAAAGCAGAGAAACAAGAGAGCATTCAGGATGGGAGAAGATTTGGAGACCTATACCCATTACTATGTTCCACCAGCTACAAGTCTGTGACTAAAGTGTGGAATGTAGTAGGGAGTATAGGTCTCCAAATCTCGTTCCATCCTGAATGCTGTCTTGTTTCTGTGCTTTTTTCATCTCTTATCTGTGCACTTTTGCCATTCCTACTTCTTGGCAATCATTCTAGAAGAAAATTTTTGTTTTCCGGTATCTGTACAGTCTCGCATAGACTGAGTTGTCTTTTGTACGAGTATGCGGGTAAATGTTTGTATAGTGTGCCTAATATATATTTACCTGTTTATATGCTTCTTATGTATTGTGTTTCTCATGTGTATATGTTGTGTGTGCATGTTTGTTTATTTGCGTGTGTGTGTGATGTATTTCTTCTATGTGTATGCTTGTGTAACGTGAATGTTTGTGTTTACTTGTTAGTGTGTGTGCATCGACATGTAAAGTGCTTCTGTGTAACTTATGCACTTCACATATCTGCATGTTTCCTTGAGGTGTGTGTGTGTGTGTGTGTGTGTGTGTGTGTGTGTGTGTGTGTGTGTGTGTGTGTGTGTGTGTGTGTGTGTGTGTGTGTGTGAGCGCTGTTGAGAGAGAGAGAGAGAGAGAGAGAGAGAGAGAAAGAGAAAGAGAGAGAGAGAGAGGGCTGAGTGGATGAGTCACGGCATGGAGGCGCCCCCCGGCTGAGAGAGGCCCCCCTTCCCTCCCACCATGGCTCTCTAGCAATCAATCGCCTGACGCCATACCCCAGTGCTTCATCAAGGCAGGGACGAGGAGGGGAGGGGAACGAGTGAAGGATTGGGGTAGGGGGAAAGGCTGAAGGGGAAATGGGGAAGGAGGACGTGGGGAGAGGGGAAAGTGGAGAGGTGGAATAAGGGAGGATGGAGGATGAGAAATAGGTAGGAAGTCACAAAAAGATTCCCACATAAATGATAGGATAGAGTGTGGTTTGAGAGAGCAAGGGATAGAAGAGGGGAGTATGGAATGAAGGAAGGGGGAGACATGGCACAAACAGACTCCCACACAGCCCATCATGTACGTAAGAGAGACGACTGGGGGGAGGAGAGGGGGACTCCTATGGGGGCAGGGAGGGAGAAGAGGAGGACAAGGAAGGGGGAGGGGAGAGAGACAAAAATACTCTTGCACAAGGGAGGGAGATAAAGTAAGGGGAGGAGGGAAGAGTGGAGAGGAGGAACAAACCCACACAAAGGGGAGGGGATGAGGGATAGTGGGAGGGAAAGGAGGGTAAAGGGGTGGGGGGAGAAGGGCGTGGAGGGTAAGTGGGTGAGGGGAGAGGAGGGAACATCAGAACTCCTACGTAGCCAAGCATGAGCGCATTGACATTCGAATTTAAACTTATATTATCCCTCCATTTCAGTTTTAAGAAAAAAATTATCTACATTATGACAAAGGGAGAATAGTGTGGAAGTGTGTTGTGTAGCAGAATGAAGTGTGTGTGAGATACATAAGTGTAAAGTGTGGAAGTGTGTGGTGTGGCTGTGTGAAATGTGTATTAGATAATTATGTAAGTGGAAAGTGTGGAAATGTGCTCTCTCTCTCTCTCTCTCTCTCTCTCTTGCTGTTGCGTGTGTGTGTGTGTGTGTGTGTGTGTGTGTGTGTGTGTGTGTGTGTGTGTGTGTGTGTGTGTGTGTGTGAGAGAGAGAGAGAGAGAGAGAGAGGAGATGTAAACTGTGGGAATGTGTACTATGGCAGTGAGGTGTGTGTGAGGGCGTGGAAGTATATGGTGTGGCCATACAGTAGAGTGCGGTGTTGTGAACAGCGTCTTCTACAGAACAGTGACTTTTCTAACGACCCTCATATAAGACTCTCTGACCTTTCGTGTCCTGCGGCCGTTCAGTGCCAGTTGACCTTAATTACAGTGGCCCCTATTCTCGTCGGCTCAAGGGATTTCGTACAAACTTCCTTGTTGACCTAAGAAGGTTGGTCTTCATTTCGGTGACGCCTTTTTTTTCTTTATATTTTCTGTTTTGCTTACTTTTTTTTTTAGTGTTTTTACTTCATCAAAGGGCTATGTTTATCATATGCGAGACTCTTCGAACTGGAGGGGGGGGGGTGTTCTTCATTAACTTCCATTTTACTGAGATTATCTCCTAAGCTAAATACAGTCGCTTGGTATTAAGTAGAATAAAATATAAACAACGTCTCAGGACTAAAGCGGTTAATACCATGTTATATGTTGCTGATATAAATTATGTGATATTTATAAGGGCATGGATAACGGAAACTCCACCATTGACATACTCAATCTCCTAACTCATACCACCCATCAGTCAATTGACCTACATGGAGAAACTCATGCAGTAGCCCTTGATATTTCTAAAGCTTTCGACAGAGTATGGCACTATACCCTGCTGTCCAAACTCCCCTGCTATGGACTAACGTCTTTGTTCTTTTGATTTCCTCATATCTCAGTGACAGGAAAATTAGAGTAAATGATGTATATTCCAATTTCCACTCAATTAACTCCAGCGTGCCGCAGGGATCAGTTCTGGCGCCAACCCTGTACCTTCCGCCCCTCTCCCGGTGACAACCCGAGCTGCTTGGAATCACTGTCTGACTCACTTCTTCTTCATTTCTGCAACATACGTGGCCTTTCCTCCAACTTTTGCTCTGTTGAGCACCACCTCTCCTCCTCTGAACCTCACCTTCTTTTCCTAAATGAGACTCAGCTGTCTGAGGTAACTGACAGCAAACCCTTTTCTGTATCCTCCTACTTTCTCTATACTCATTTTAAAGCCAAAGGTGGCTGTTGTGTATATATACGCAATGACCTATCTTGCTCTTGTGTTCCTAAACTTGATTCTTCTGAATTCTCCACACTCTGGCTTCGACTTCCCTGTTATTCTCTGACTAAATATGTCTGCGCTGTTTACTTATCCCCTAATTTTACTATCAAAAATACTTCAACCATCTTACTTCTACGTTGGAACACAGTCTATCCATTTCTCCTTTCTCTGAAATCTCCATTCTAGGAGATTTCAGTGTTCATCACCACCTTTGGCTCTCCTCTCCTTTCACTGATCCACCTGGTGAACTAGCCTACACCTTTTCTATCCTTAATGACCTAGAGCAGCTTGTACAGCACCCTACCCGTATTCCTGACCGCCTTGGAGAGAGCTCCAACATACTTGACCTCTTCCTTACAACTAATCCTTCTGCTTACGCTGTTAATCTTTTCTCTCCGTTGGGCTCCTTCAATCACGACCTTATCACATTATCCTGTTCTATCGCTCCGGTACGGCCTGTGGACCCTCCAAAGAAACGTTGTCTGTGGCACTTTGGAGCTGCAGATTGGGAGGCCCTCAGGCAGAACTTCTTTGATTTTTCATGGAATGATTATTGCTTCCATGGCCGTGAGCCATCTAAGTGTGCCTTGCGCATTATGGAGGTTATTCTCCCGGGCATGGAAGCATACATTCCTTTCTCATATCCCTTGACTAATGCAAGAAAGCCTTGGTTTAATCACACTTGTTCTAATGCTATCCATAGCAAGGAGAGGGCCTATAAAAGGTACCGGAGCCAACCCACCCCTGAATCACAACATTTATATGTTCCTGCCCAGAATCGTGCTAAGTCTGTTCTTTGCCCTCCTAAAAATAATTTCATCCATACTAAATGCTCTCAACTCTCCAACTCGAATTCTTCCCGCTCCTTCTGACATCTCACCAAAAACCTTTCTAACAATTCTACCTCATCATCCTTCCCTGCTCTTTTCTACTCTGATGGCTCTGTAGCTATTTCTTCTGCTGATAAAGCAGATCTCTTCACTCAGACTTTCTCCTCCAATTCCACCTTAGACGATTCCGGTGCTGTTCCTCCATCACTTCCCCCCTCTGACTTCCTCATGGCTGACATTAAAATTTCTTCAGCTGATGTATTTTCTGCCATTACTGGCCTCAATACTAACAAGGCATATGGGCCTGATGGAGTCCCTCCTGTTGTTCTCAAGAACTGTGCTTCTGTGCTTACACCCTGCCTACGCAAACTCTTTCGTCCTTGTCTATCAACTTGTACCTTTCCTTCTTGCTGGAAGTTTGCTCTCATTCAGCCAGTCCCCAAGAAGGATGACCATTCCCAACCCTCTAAATATCGTCCAATTGCTTTAACATCCTGTATCTCAAAAGTTTTCGAGTCATTTCTTAATATAAAAAAGAATAAAGCATCTTTCCTATCACAATCTTCTTTCCGATTCGTCAGTATGGGTTCCGTTAGGGACGCTCCAGTGGCGATCTTCTCACCTTCCTTTCAGACTCCTGGTCCTCCTCCTTTCGGGACTTTGGCGAAAGCTTTGCCATTGCACTTGACATCTCAAAGGCTTTCGATCGAGTCTGGCATAAATCTTTGATTTCCAAACTACCTTCTTACGGTTTCTATCCTAGAGATGAAGGCACAGATGTGCCTTCATCTCTAGCTTCCTTTCTGGTCGTTCTATAGCCGCTGTTGTAGACGGTCATCGTTCCTCTCCTAGATCCATCAACAGTGGTGTTCCTCAGGGCTCTGTCCTATCACCAACTCTCTTGCTTTTATTCACCAATGACCTTCTAAGCTGTACATCTAACCCTATCCACTCATATGCTAATGACTCCACCATTCACCTTTCCATTCGGTTCCCACAACGCCCATCTCAGCTGTTACTTCCACAAACAAGGGATGAGGCTATGGCACACCTAATGTCTGACTTGGCTCGTATCTCTGACTGGGGTAAAAATAATCTTGTTGTTTTTAATGCATCAAAGACTCAGTTCTTGCACCTATCAACCCGACAAAATCTTCCACAGGTGTACCCACTAATGTTTAATAATATTCAGCTTAATCCTGCATCATCCTTGAACATGCTTGGGGTTTCATTTACTCGGGACTTATCTTGGAACGATCATATTACATCTCTTGTAAGATCTGCTTCCAAGAGATTAGGTATGCTAAGCTGACTCCGATCATTCTTTACCCCTGCACAACTGTTGACTCTGTTCACGGGTTTTATCCGCCCCTGTGTGGAGTACAACTCTCATGTGTGGGGAGGTTCCCCACATACAGCTCTTCTCAAGAGGGTGGAGTCAAAGGCTTTTCGTCTCATTTACTCTCCTCCTCTTACTGACTCCCTATAACCTCTGTCACTTCGCCGCACTGTTGCATCTTTATCTCTTTTCTATCGCTACTTCAATGGTCACTTCTTCTCTGAACTGTCTGCATGCATTCCTCCACCTCTTCGACGGGCGCGTAGCACCCGTCTAACAGCAAACTCTCATCCCTTTTCTGTCCAACTCTCTAATGCAAGAGTTAACCGTTACTCCCAGTCTTTCATTTATGCAACAGGTCAACTCTGGAACTATCTCCCTCTGTCTGTATTTCCTACTTCCTTTGATCTCCAGTCTTTCAAACGCAGTGTGTCCAGGCATCTGAAAATGAACCGATCTTGAATTTGGCTCTCTCTTGTATTTTGTTTTTCTTTTGGGAGGAACAGTTATTGCTGGCTCGTGGTCTCTGGTTCCTTCTTTTTCACATAGAAAAAAAATGATCTCTTATTGTCACCCACAATCCCATCCACTCATATACAGATGACTCTACAGTACATAGTTCATTCACACTCAGACACCCGTTTACAAAGAATAATATCTCTACCTCTCAACTCAGTACAGCCATCTCCATAAATCAAGACCTATTTGCGATCAGAGAATAGGGACAAAACAACCTTGTCTCTTTTAATGCTAGTAAAACTAAATATATACAATTTACTATTAGACATATATTGCCAGATTCGTACATTACCTTCAGTGCTTCTAATATTCCCATCTCCAAAGGTATTGAAATTCTCGGTGTTTCACTTAACAACGCCCTCAGCTGGACCTCTCATGTCAGATCATTTGCCAAAACCGCCGTAAAGAAACTTGGATTATTGTACAGAGTCCGTAACTTCTTCAATGACGAGCAGTTAGCTATAATTTGTAAGAGTCATGTGCACTCTCAGCTTGAATATTGCTCATCCTTGTGGAATGGATGTGGAGAAGTTGCATTAAAACAACTAGACAAAATTCAGAACAAAGCTGTTAGAATTATTAAATTACCTTGCCATTACAAATAAACTACCTCCTCTTCAAGTAAGAAGGAATGTTGCCTCCCTCGCATTATTTTACAGATATTTTTATGGCAAATGCTCAGACGAAGTTGCCACCTCTCCATGCCTTCCCTCGTGCTACACGGGCATCTGGAAGCACTCATGACTGGAATGTCACTCAGCCATATTGCAGAACTTCTGCCTATTAGAATTTTTTCATTCCTCGAACTGCATCTTTCTGGAACTCGCTTCCCCAGAGTTGTTTCCCTCCAAACTTCAACCTACAGTACTGCTGTTCAAGTCTAACTGTTACCCATATTTTATGAACAGAGGACACCAGTAATCTGGTGTATGGATTATTTTTGTTTTTCATTCATTTATTTTTCCTTCCTCTGTTCTGTTATTTAAAAAAAATACAAATGAATAATAAAGATGTCCAGTAACATGGTGAACAAATTGCTTAGTAAGAGATGCTGCGGAGCCTCCACTGGGAACGAGAATTCGGCCTAGTAAGTTTAGTTTTTCGTTGGTCACCACAAGCTGCGTCGGTGGTGCAACAGCAGTGCAATAATGACCTGTAAAACAAACATTTGTGGCGTTTTAAGTGTTTTTTTTAGCTTGCATTTTGAAATTCTGCTTCATTTCGTGCAATCACGTTATTTAGACCATGATGCATTGCAGACACTGATGTAGCATGTCTAGACATGGATATTATTTTTAACATTTTTTCATAGATTCGTCGCCTTTGTGGCTTTGTTTTGATGAATTAAATGTTATAAGTTGTTCGCCTGTAACTCTTCCCGAAGATTTGCTCTTATACGGAATTAATTCGTTTCTTATACGGAATTAATTCGTTTGCTGTTGTCGACTGTAGAAACTGTAACCATGCTGAAGAGGTGTTACTCATTCCATGGAGAATTTGTGTCCCAGTATATTTTTCAGTGTATGATCATTGCTCCACAGGTTCAGGGGAGTTGAGCAGTGTAGAAGCTATTTGCTTGTGTAGGTTTTTGATAGGCCTACAGGTATAGGTCCTTCTGTGTGTCAGTATGGTTCTCTCCGTCTCTCTGTCTCTGTCTCTGTCTCTCTGTCTCTGTCTGTCTGTCTCTCTCTCTCTCTCTCTCTCTCTCTCAATAGCTAGCTAGCTTAGCTATCTATCTATCTATTTCTCTGCATCTATATCAGTATCCATCTTCTCCTTATCTAATTATCTGCCTGTCATCTCTGTCTCTATCTACCTACCGTATCTACCTATCTTCTCTGTGTCCAGCTATCTATTTGTCTATCTATTTTTTCTTTCTGTAGTTTCAATCAGCAGTTTCTTTACATCTGTTCTGTTCCGTAGTAGTAGTAATAATAATAATAATGCTGCGGATGATGATAAACAATGATAACAATAACTTCATCTAATTCAAGGAGTTAGGAAATGCTTTAGAACTGTTCTGTTGAGCGTGACTGTACATGGCAGTCTGCACCAGAGCCGTAATGCAGCTCATGATGACCTCTTTACCGGAGGGCGGGGAGGTAATGGACAAAGGTAAATGAGTTGGAGTTAGGGCAGGGGGCTGGCGTTTGGAGATGGGTAAGGGATGTGGGAAAGGGTAAGGTGGGAAGCGTGGGGAAAGAAGGTAGTGAACAAGGTGGAGTTGGGTCAGGGAGATGATGTTTCGAGATGGGTAAACGAGGCTGGGAAGGGAGATGGAGATGGGTAAGGGATGTAGGGAAGCAGAAGGGAGGTGGGTAACGGAGGTGAGTAAAGCAGATGGACGATGAATGTACAGAAGGGTTAGGGAGGAAGAGTAGAGAAAGGAGGTGATAGGCGAGGGTAAATGAGTTGGGGCTGAATCAGGGAGAGATGGGTAAAGGAGGAGGGAAAGGTAAGTGGGGCAGAAAGTTAGGAAGGATGATTGGGAAGGGTTATGGGCAAGGTTAAGGTAGGCTGGGAAGGGATGTGTATAAGGGTATGGGAGGTGGTGTGGAGAAGAAAATGTAAAATTGAATCGTAAAAGAGATGACACACACCTTCATCCCTGCCTTCCTTTCCCTTCCTCCCTTTCCATCCTCTTTTTTTTTTTTTTTTCATTCCTGGTCCCTTTTCCTTTGTCAGCCTTTCCCTCTTAATGCCGCTGTTTATTTTGCTCTGTTTTACTTCCCCTTCTGTTTGTTTTATTCTTCGCTCTTAAAATTTACTTACATTTTCCCTTTTCTGGTCGTCCACTTTAATTCCTTTTGATTCTCTCTTCTTGTCAGTCTCCTCTCCTTTTCTGTCTAATCTACCTTCTTCATTCCTCAGTTTGCCCATTATCCACAGCCCTGGCTTTCCCTTTTTGCTCCTTTCAGTAGTGTATTCTATCTTCCTTTCTCCTCTTCCTACTTTTCCTTGTTTCCTTCTTATCTAAATCCATTTCTTCTTGCTGTTCTCTCGCCCACATTGCTCTCTCTGTCTCTCTCTCTCTCTCTCTCTCTCTCTCTCTCTCTCTCTCTCTCTCTTATATGTATATATAGATAAATAGATAGATAGATATAGATATAGATATAAATATCTTTATCTAACTATATATTTGGTCTGTCTATCGTCTCTATCTATCTATCTGTCTATATACAGTATCTAAATATATTCTGTATATTTGTATATCTATACATCATCATCATCATCAGCCGTTTGAGTATCCACTGCAGGACCGGCCTATCTCGACCGAAGTCGGGACGATACAGCCAATGTATCTCTACCAAGTGGCTTAGGCTGTCAGGTAGAGATTGTATGTAGGGTGAGAAGTGCTTGTAAATGTAATTGTAGTGTTGGAGTGGCTTTGGATGTGTGTGTAGTCTGTGAACCAAGTGTAATTGGCCCGCGCAAGCCGATGGGTGCAAGCATACTTTAGAGTAAGCGACACTGGTTCAATCACAGGATCCCTTGTGTCCGCCAATGCAGTACGTGGCCGGGTGAACACTCCCAATGTTTATTACCCTGGCGGGGCGTGAACCCTGGCTCACCCGTGTACGAAACGCACACTCTACCACTGTACCACAGAGGCTGCATATCTATACATACACACCTTTATATATATATATATATATATATATATATATATATATATATATATATATGGATAGATAGATAGGTAGGTAGAGATACAGTATATCTATTGTACTACAACTCCTCTTTACCGCCTTCCCATCCCTCTGTTGATTTCACTTCTAGTTCCTCTTGCCTTTCCCATCTCCTTCCTTTTCCCCTTGATACCATTAGCCCTCTCTCTCTCTCTGTTTTCGTCTTAACCTACTCTCCTTTCTTTCTTTTTTTGCGTATTTTCCTTCCATTCTCTTATTTCACCTACAGTTCTTCAATTTCGTACCCCTCTTTCCTTTTCCTCTTCCTGTCTTTCTATCCTTCCTCCTCCCTGTTAATTGCATGACCTCATTGCCTCTTTCTCTTCCTTCTCTTCCCCTCCCCTCTCTTTCACACCCAGCTTTCCTCTTTGCTTTTCCTGCAAACTGTTTATCTAGCACTTCATTCACTAATCTTCCCCTCCCTCTCTCTCACTCCCTTTCTTCTCTTTCTCTGGTTCTCCCTCACTCAGGACGCGAGGGGAGAATTGTAAGGAAATTAAGTGGAGTTAGGGAGAAGTGAACACGTACACGGCTTCATGTGAAGAGAAACACACACACACACACACACACACACACACACACACACACACACACACACACACACACACACACACACACACACACACACACACACACACACACACAATTCAGATAAGACAAACAGATGGAGAAAGTCATGCAGTAGCTATTGATATTTCTAAAGCTGTCGACAGAGTGTGGCACTGTTCCCTGCTATCCAAATTCCCATGCTATGGACTAGCGTCTTTTGTTCCTCTGCTTTCCTCATATCTCAGCTTCCAATTTCCACTCCGATAACGCCGGCGTGCCACAAGGATCAGTTTTGGCGCCAACCCTATTCCTAGTTCACAGTAATGATCTCTTACCTGCCACCCACAATCCCATCCATTCATATGCAGATGACTCAACACTTCACAGTTCATTCACACTCAAACACCCTTTCACGGAGTTTAATATCTCTAACTCGCAACTCAGTGCAGCCATCTCCATAAATCAAGACTTATGTAAGATCACTAATTGGGGACAAAATAACCTTGTCTCATTTAATGCTAATAAAGCGAAATATATTCAATTTACTAATAGACAGATATTGCCATATTCCTATATTTCCTTCAGTGCTACTAATTCTCTGTGTTTCACTTAACTATGCCCTCAGCTGGACCTCTCATGTCGGATCACTTGCTAAAACCGCCTCAAAGAAATTTGGATTATTGTACAGAGTCCGTAACTTCTTCACTGACGAGCAGTTACCCATAATTTATAGGTCATGTGCCCTCTTAGCTAGAGTATTGCTCACCCTTGTGGAATGGATGTGGAGTGGTTGCACTAAAACACCTAGACAGAATTCAGAACAAAGCTGTTGGAATTATTAATAACCCTGGCATTACTAATAAACTATCTCCCCTACAAGTACGAAGAAATTTTGCCTCCTTGCATTATTTTACAAATACTTTCATGGCAAATGCTCAGATGAAGTTGAGTCCTTTGTGTCACCTTTCCATGCCTTCCCTCGTGCTACACGGGCATCTGGTAGCGCCCATGACTAG
Source organism: Coenobita brevimanus (assembly GCF_032717465.1). Taxonomy (NCBI): domain Eukaryota; kingdom Metazoa; phylum Arthropoda; class Malacostraca; order Decapoda; family Coenobitidae; genus Coenobita; species Coenobita brevimanus. Next base: position 14,610,893 of record NC_137015.1, on the reverse strand, counting down.
AATTCAGACAGCCATATTGCAGAACTTCTGCCTATCAGAACTGTTTTATTCCCGGAACTGCATCTCTCTGGTACTCGCTTCCCCGGAGTTGTTTCACCCCAAACTTCAGCCTATTGTACAGCTGTTCAAGTCCAACTGTTACAGATTTTTATGAATGAAGGGCGCCAGTAATTTGGTGTATGGATTATTTTCTTTTATTCATTTGTTTTTCCTTCATCTGTTCTGTTATTTTAAACAAAATTTTAAAAAGCGGTAGTCCCTGCATCTCCAATGTCACCACGTCCACCACTTAGGTAAGTTAAAGTAGGCTAGTTAAACACCCTTGTATATTGCTAAGTTTTGATTATAGTGACTTAATCAGAACGCTTCCATCCGACTTACCATACCTGACGGTAATGGATGTGGTATTTTGAAGAAGTAAGAATAAAGGCAATCAGCATACTTATCTAAAAATATTTATTGTTTTACAGAGACGCAGCTCATGCAAGAAAGAAAATAAGTAGTCCATCCTCTGGTTTATGCGGAGACGAGTAAGACCAATACTTATCATCATCATCATCGTCACCATCATATTGCCCTTGTTCTCACGTGTTGGGGAGAGTCAGGGTGTGGCTCACCGGTCTCCTTTAGGATATTAATCTGAGGAGCAAGAAGTCCCAGGCACATTAATCCTCCCCCCTTTCATGTCTTAGGAATTATGAGACGGAGAAGCTGCCAATCTCTACACCAGTGCAAGGAAGAGGGATTGGCAGCCCATAACTCTCGACGCGTTTAGTCACCTGTAAGAAACGCTGGGCTATTTAAGTAACTTTTTTTTTTTTTCGTACGACTGGGTATTAAGCTCTTCGTTATTTTTCTAATTTTCGCGATAAGCAGTATAATCCGAGTTCCCACAGTATCAGATGTATAGTTAGGTGAAGTATGCAAGTTTATGTACTTCAGAATTTGCTTAGATATTATTTTCTTTTTTCCGGATCCTAACCCCAGTCCGCACTTCATTTTAGGGAAATAGTTATAGTAATAATGATGATGATGATGATGAAGACAAAAAAATACGACTGGTTGTGCATTCTGTATTTATCTATATCTAGAGTGTACCCTCATCACTCTCCGTCAAATCGGGAGAGAAAGAACGCTCGAAATTAGGCGTGACTGGAAAACTATGAACCAACTAAACTACTCTCCACCTCTCTCCCCCGAGCTGAGAGTGAAATATACCATGATTCCCTACCTGTCGAAGAAGATTTGAGGCCGAAACATTATTTTTTCCTCTTCTGGTGAATCCTCCTCCTTCTCCTCTCCTCCTCCTCTTCTTCTTCCGGGCTTCCCATCTCACCTCGCCCTGTGTTTATCTTAATTATTCCCGTGTTTGACCAAGAGGCTTAACCTAATGTAGACATCTTGGAGGCGGCTGAGGATAGGATGGGTGAGGAGGATTATGATGATGATGATGATGAAGGATGATGGTAATGGGTGATGATGATGAAGATGATGGTACAGGATGATGTTAGGGGTGAGATTGGTGGGGATGGTGGTAGTGTAGTGTATGAAAGTGAGAGAGAATGATTAATATTATACTATGTGGATGTAGCAAGGTGGATGATGATGAGAAATAGCGAGGGATGCTGCTGCTGCTGCTGCTAATGATGATGATGGTGATAATGATGTCAGTGATAGTGAGGAATGATAATAATAAGGTATGATGACAGTAAGGCAGATGGTGGTAAGGGATGATGATAGTGAGGGATGCGATGAGTGTAAGGAGGATGAGGGTGAGGTAGGTGGCAGTGATGGGTGATGATCATAGTGAGGGATGATGATAAGTGTAAGGTGAATGAGTGAGAAAGAGAACAGTGGTGGGCGATGGTGATACCGAGGTGAATGACAATGAGGCATGATTGTAATGCGAGATAATGATAGTAAGATGGACGATAAAGATGGATGATGTTATTATAGGTGGATGATAATGAAGAATGGTAATGATAGTAAGGTGAATGGTTATGGCTGGTGGAGAACATAAATAATGATGATAATGAAGTGCATGATGATGATGTGAGTTACAGACACTGTGTAGCCTACTTACGACCCATGCAAAGTACTTCGTCGATCTACTGCAATGACGATTTACTTACAGCTTAGGAGAGAACTGAAGGGATTAAATACACTTTGCAGTACCCCCCTCAGGACACGAGTGCTCTCTGAAGCTGAATAAAACTGGTAAAAACAAGAATAAACATAAATGACGTCCTCGGGCTAAAAGGACTACACAGAATTCACATCAGCTCCACATACAGACAGCCACAGCAAGTGGTTGTTATCTCGTTTGCACAGGTGGCGTCGTACCTTTTATTTCTTGGCGATTTGGTCTGCATCTGTTGTCTTAATGTTCTCTTGCATGTTACTCATACCTTTCAATATCGACGTAGTTTGCATTAGTGCCATACAAGAGGATACTAAACCTCGTATCCTCGCGTCTTGTCTGGTATATTATTTCAGCTGCAGTAAAGCCGGACGATTTTGTTCAGTTGGGAGCGGGTTATTAGAGTGTGAGAGTGTTATAATTGGTACCAATAACCTTCTCATTATCGGAAAAACTCTGTCATTGTCCCAGCAAACAGAGTATTCAAGTCTGATTGCGACTTTGTAGCCTGGGAATATTAAAACTGGTACCATTAACCCTTTCATGGTCGAAGCAGCTCCAGTATTCTGTTCCACCTAACGTCAGGCTATTTTATTAAGCTGAGAGAGGGTCACTGGAGGCTAAGAAATCTGTAGTGTAAATAAGCAAAATAAATCGCTGAGGACGTGGTGTTACGAATTTTCCAAAATCATCGAAAATAAGGCCTACAGACAACCAGAACGACACTGTGCATGGTGATTTATATTTTGCGCAGCCCTTTTGGTGAATGCCATGGATCTTGTTCTACTATACCTTTTCTGTGGTTTATAGAATATTTTTCACTTTTTACGTCCACTGAATGAAAGGTTACCCGTGCAGCTGCCAGTCTGAATATCTCTGCTCCTTACAGCAGCTGACTGAGCCATTCTCGCAACACAAGAGAATCTGCAAAATACAGGCCATTCTATATTACATCCGCTAATAGGCCTTGGCGATATCAAGCAAGCCACAGGGCCATAACAATACACGGGAAATCTAGTTAGTCACCCGAGGACAGCCACACGTGCGATTTTCTTCAGCATAGTCAAACGTAGTGTTGAAGTTTATGTAGCCTTGAAGATCTCGTAACCTTTCTTTCTCAGCAACTTTTTTCTGCAAACTACACATCAAAACTCTCTTGCTTTTTATTGATGCAAGCTGTATCGATATTAAAACAATGTACTACTTTGCATACAAGATTACGGTGTGCTGTACAAAAAAAAGAAAAAAAAAAAAAAAATCGCTGAAGATGAAGTGCTGTGAAACTCTTCTGCCACCCAGAATACAATCCGTAACCTGAGTGGAACCAAGACAAAGGGATGTATTCCAGTCTTCTTTGGAGGTTTTCTGGCTCTTCCTTAGCGATGTAGTTTCGCAAACGACACATAATCTTTCGCCGTTACTAATGTAGTATATGTCGATATATAAAATCATAACATATAGCCATCATGAAAGTAATAAGCTGCAATGGATCAAACAGATAATTAAGGAAGGGGTACTAGAAAGCCTCTTAAGTTGATGAAAATAAGTGTCAAAGGCGTGGATGATATAGCAAGGTGTCGGCCTGAGGTGGCATAGAAGGCTTCCTAGCACCTCTTCCTTAGTGATTTTGTTATTATACTCTAACATCCTCTTGCATTCTTTTTTACATCACTTTGATATCAACAGAGTTTGCCACAGAAATATACGAGTGGATCCTGGGAGGAGGAGTTCAGAAAAAATCGGTAAGAAACAGGTGTTATGCAATCTCCAAAACCACTTTGAACACAGCGCACAGACTGAGTATAACAGGACAGTAATAAAACTAGTTGGTGCCCGTGTGAATAAAACTAAAATCTTGTCTATACGCAAAATCCACTTGAGGCGAACATAAAAGCAGGCAGGGCGACACCGTAGTTTACTGGTCAATAGGCAGTACCAAACCACGAGGTCATAACACTGGATTGGAATTTGGTTAGTCATGTAAGAACGGCTACGCATTGCACCGTTATTTTCACTATGATCGAACATTTGGCCGTGTTTTAAGTGGGTTTGGAAAGGTCGTAACACAACATCCTTATCGAAAAATTCTGCATACTGTATTGCACACCATATCCTGTTATACTGTATGTCTCCGATGCCAACTTTGCTGGTTCTAAAGCGATGCACTGTGGATAACATACAAGAAAGGGTCAATATGTAATATACAAATAAAATCGCTAAAGAATAGGTACTACGAAGCCTCCAGTATTACCAAGAATTTGGCTTCTCTCCCTAGTAAAACAAGACAAACATACAGATAAAATAATTTGATGTTAGCGTAAATAAAATTAAGAACCTTGCCTGTTCGCAAAATCCACTTCACAGCCACATAAAGGCCACCACACCAACGCGGTATTATGTTGGGTAATAGGCAATACCAAGCCACGGCATCATAACACCATGCGGGAAATTTAGTTAGTCAGGTAAGACCGCCTACACATTGCACGATTTTCTGCAACATAGGCGAGCATTGGATCGTATTTTAAGTAGCTTCGTAAATTTCCTGACATCTCTCCCTTTGCGATTTATTCTGCAAATTACTTCCGCATCTAGATGAATGTCATCAGGGCAAACTTCGTCGATATTAAAATGATGTTAGTAACTCCCGACAAAATAAATTGCTAAGGAAGAAGAAGTGCTGTGAAAGCCTCCTATACCACCTAGAATACTGTCGATAGCCTCATAGAGCAAGACAAGTGGCCGTATACCCGTCTATAAGTATAACCCACTTAAGGCTCGCGTCAAGGTCGGCAGAGCGACGCTATATTGTTCTCGTTAATAGGCAATATCAAGCCACTGGGTTGTAACACTACACGGGAAATTTGGTCACAGTCACATAGAAGACACATATGCTGAGGGTTTCTTCCCTTCCCCCCGATGACGTATTTGGTTGTGTATTCATGCTATTTCCAGAGGACTTTGTTGAGCTAAGGAGAGACTTGCCGAGCTGGAGCAGTTAGATGAAGCTTTGATCAGCACTTTCACGGAGGTCGTACCAGGGTTGGAGAAAATCATCTTGTGGTAGAAAAAGTAAACATATGCGTCATCTGTTGGTAGAGCTTAAACATAGTCGCTAAAGTAAATCACGGACATGAATAAAATGACCTGGTGTTGGCCTAGCAATGTCTGTAAGAGGAAGAACCCTGTCATATTCAGCCCAAGAGTCATGCTTTATCCTAACACAAGTAGATAATTCGCTGGATGATAGCAAAATTTTAATGAAGAGCTTTTAGAAGGATTAAATGGAGATTTTATCCTGACTAGTGAGAAAGGAATCTCCAATGCAATATATAAAAGACCCCATCCTTCGCAAGGGTGGCAGTGCACAGACAGTAATGACGATAGGTTGCTGTTGTTATTGTTGTTGTTGCTGCTGCTATTGTTGTTGTTGTTGCTGTTGTTGTTGCTGTTGTTGTTCCTGCTGTTGCTGTTGTTGTTGAGTAACACCAGTCTCTTTGGCCGTGCAGACCTATCAACCATAAACAAGCAACTACCCCTGCAGGTTCGTCCTGTGCAGTGAACCAATGTTTGCTAGCGATGGACAGCGCCTCGCCACAGTGAGGCGCAGGGAAGTGTGTGGAGGTTTGGTTCCTGATTGAAGGCCGCATTTGCGTCTTTCCATCAGTTAGCAGAGACACTAAAGTCGGCTCCACATCACACTGATGTTTGGTTATATGGTTACTACCCCGCGGTGTATTGGTTTCCAGGGTTACAGCAAACCATTAGGCTTGTTACTCGGTGTAAAGCCACCTGAAGTGGAAAGAATTGTAAGAAAAAGTAACAGAAAGGATGGGAGAAATGGGAAGAGAGAAGGGCAGACACGGAAAGAAGATTAAAGGTAAAGGAAGAAGTATCCAACACATCAAGTGGCCGCCGCCACCTACCACTTAAACGGAGAAAGTTAAGACAGTAATGATGATAGAGGTAGTGCGATGTGACGATGATGGTGATGATATTGTGCTGTGATGATGGCAGTGAGTTCACAGAAGAATATTAATACATTATTAACCCATGACAGAGACAGTAAAACCAGGTAATGACGATAAAGCCATTAATAGGTGCTAAACGTCTGGTGCTAAAGCCACATAATGACTCATAAAATGGCGAATATGACGATGATAACGTCAGGCACAGCCAATACCACCGAACTGATAATACTAACACTGGTTCCTTCAGCACAGCAGGTCTCCCGAAAGCTGAGTAAAAGCCTCTAGTGGTAGTAGAAATTAGCTGAAAACATAATATCACGGCACCGAACGGGTTAACAGAATTATTGCAAGGATTTCACCCCAGGTTTTTAAAAATCATTTGTCGATAACAACACTGTTTTTATACTGCGTCATCTTTTGTTTCTCAAACAGGAGCCTAAGGGCCTGGGGTTAAGTTGTTCAGTTTGAAATATAAAAGCACCTGTACCTCTCTCTCTCTCTCTCTCTCTCTCTCTCTCTTTCTGTGTCTGTCTGTCTGTCTGTGTGCGTGCGTGCGTGCGTGCATACGTGAGAAAACTTGCAAGTCATCCTGCTATTTGAGCCTGACGGCTGGGTGGGCATCTTGGCGGGCGAATGTTCAGGTGGGCAGGCTGGGTGGGCACACTGCATGGGTGGGTGGGCAGGATGAACGGGGAGGGTGGGACGGGTAGGGCGAGTGAGTAGGGCAGGGAGAGTGGGTGGATTGGGCAGGGTAGAATGGGTGCATAAGGTTGGTGGGTGAGGATGGATGGGTGGGCAGAGTGGGTGGAATCTGTGGGTGGGTTGAGTTGAGTAGACAGGATGGGTAGGTAGACATGTTGGTGTGAAGGTGGGCCGGTGGGTGGGTGGGTGGGGTTAGTAGGTGGGTAGTTGGAAAAAAGGTCCATGGGGATTAGGTGCATGGAGTAAATAGGTCTATGGCAGGGATATGTCCTTGTGAGAAAATAAGTCCATGAAAAATATCCTTTGGGAAACAGACCCAAGCAGTAACATAGATCCCAGAGATTAAAATAGGCCCTTTGGGGGAAATACAGTATACCCATGAGAGCAAACAGGTCCATGTGCTGATTCAGTGTTTCTCCAAGGGGATAAAATAGGTCCATGAGGGAAATTATTTAAAAATGTGGAAAACAGGCCCATTATGAAATAGATCTATGGAGAGAAAGTGAGTCCGTAGAGACAAAATAGATTAATCAGAATAGGAAGCCCAGTGATAATACGGGTCCAAGGTGAAAATAGGTTCATGGTGGAAAATTGGTCCATGGTGGAAAGTAGACCCGTAGGGATATGTCCAATAGCAATAATAGATCAGTGGGAAGTAAAGGTCCTAGGGGAAAAACAGGTTCCTGGCAAAAATTTGTGAAGGTAGAAACTGGTTCCTGGGGAAAAGCATTATGGTAAGGGGTTGGCACCTAGGCTGGGTAGCCGGAGACTGGTATATGTAAGGGACCAGTCGCCCGTCCCTGCACGAAACTATGTAAGCAGTAAACTCTGACCAGTCAGGATGAAGCCAAATAAAGCCGAGGAAAAGCCCAGAACTGACTAAACAAGCAAACAAAACACCGACTGCTCCTCAAGATAAGCTATAAACTCTTACATTGAAAATGGAAAACTACATCTAGTCCAAGATCTCGTGACCTTTGAAGGCCCCTTAATATTATCTTGTATGTCCGTACTAGTTTAACCTCTTTAACTCCCATGGTCTTTCTCGTAGTTTGTCCTTGCTTCGTTTAAGGGTTTTGCTCACCTGAAGAGAGAGATTTGTAATTGAAGGAGTTAGACCTAGCCTTCATGAACTTCTTCAGTGCGAGAAATCTTTCCAAGTTGAATAAAATCGTTTGGAAGCAGCAAGAACAAAATATGAATGATGTCTTGCTGAAGGAGGTCATTACTTTGGCCTGAGGACGCCATTGTCTCTTTCTTTATTCTTGCCACGTACAGACTTTCGTTTTTGTTTAAGGGGAACATCTGGTGGTGAAAGGGTTAATGAATGCTATATATCTCTCGCATTTCCCCACTCCCTCTCTCTCCTTCCTCTTTCTCTTCCTACCACTCCTTTCCTCTTTGTTCCTATATCTACTTCTCCTCTTCCTTTCTCTGCGTTTTATTTTTTACCTTCCTCTTTTAGTTTGTCCTCTATCCCCTCCCACCTCTTCCCTCTCTCTTCCTCGGTCTCGGCCTCTCTTTCTCTGTTCTTCCTCTTACTCTCTCTCTCTCCTTCCTCTTTGTCACCCCCTTTATCTTCCTTCCTTTCTTCCTCTTTCTCGCTCTCCTTCTCGCACCCTTTATCTTTCTTTCATTACTCTCTCTCCTTCCTCTTTCTCACCCCCCCCCTTATCTTTCTCCCTTTCTTCGTCATTCACATTTCCCTCCTGCCATTCTCTCCTTCCTCTTTCTCTTCCCACCTCTTCCCTCCTTCTTCCTCTGCTTCATCTCTTCCTTTCTCTGTTTCTTCCCTTTTTTCCTTCCTTCTTTCCTTTTTTCCCTGTTCTCGTTCCTTTCCTCTTTTTCTTCCTTTTTCGCGTTGTCTTCCTTTCTTTCTCTTCCTTTCCTTTTTTTTTCATGAGATCTTTACCTTTCTTCTGCTTCGTTCTCCTTTTCCTTTTTCCCTTTCACCTTTTTTCTCTCGTCTTCCCATTTGGCAGTCTCCCTTCTTTCTTTTCCTGAAGATAGCGTTAATAAAATATAAATCATCGCACTGAAGAGGTTAAGAGAAATTTCTGAATTCGAAAAGGTTCAAACCGACTCCACTGCCCCCTATTACGAATGTTACAAGTGTCTCCTCAGTTTCAAAAAATTGTCTGGCAGTCGCGAGAATTAAACAGAGTTGGCTTTATCGTACTGAAGGGGTTAAAGTCTGGCAAGTGACATTCAGCAATTAAAGTACCGTCAAGCTAGAGCTAAGGGATATTTCTCCATTTGATCCAAGCCATGTGCAGCTAAGCAAAGTTCAGATAATGCCAAGAAAAGCCATGTAAAGCCAGGTGAAGTATTTTAATGCTAGGGAAGGTCTGGATACATGAGATGGAGCCTTGCTGTAGAACGCCTATTGGAGCGCTGTAAATCCTCTTAAAGATGAATTCAGCCCTATAAAGTCAGATAAAATCAAGTTAAACCAGGTACATCCAGGTGAATATGGATACTGTATAGTTTGATAAAAACAAGTTAATCCCAGGTGAAGCTCACAGTATTACATAAAGCCCGGTAAAGCTACACAGAATACCGAAAAGGGATAAACACACGTGCAGCCCGGATAAACACATGAAAATACTCAAAACCTGGATGAAGCTAGATAACAATACTTGACGCCCGCATAAATGTAGATAAAGCTGTCCCAACGCAGAGTAGAAATAAAACCCTTTAAATCCAGATGAAGTTATAAAAAGCCTTATAAAACCCAGGTAAAGCCAAATGAAGCGCCATAAAATAAGAAAAATGGCATGTAAAGCCAGAACAATGCCAAATATGAGCATGTAAATCCAGATAACCCCATATAAAGCCAGAGTAATGCCAAATGAAACCCACTAAAGCTAGAGGGGATGTGAATAAAGACCAGGTAAAGCCAGATGAAATCCCATAAAGCCAGGATAAGGCCAGATAAAAATACGTAAAGTCCAGATAAAAGCAGATAAAGGGAAGGTAAAGCTATATAAAGCTGGACACAATGGTGGAGGACGCTGGGGCCACTAATAGTGTATCGATTTTGTCCCTGCCTCCCGCCCCGACCTGATTACCGCCCTCTTTGATGCTGAGCCGAGCCGCGCCGAGGTGAGATGAGCCCAGATGAGGTGCTGATGTGAGGTGAGATGAGGTGCTGAAGTGAGTTGAGGAGTTAAAGTGGGGTGGGGTGATGTTAGGGAAGCCGAGGGAAGGTGAGTAGGGTGAGGAGAGAGAAAAGAGGTACGATGATAGATGCTGTAGATGAGGTTAAGTGAGCTGAGGTGGGTGAGAGAGGATGAGGAGTGAGGAGAGAAGCGAGGTATGAGGTGAGGTGAGGAGAAATGCTGTAGGTAAGATGAGGTACTGAACTGGAATGATGAGAAGTGCTGTAGCTGAGAAGAGGAGCTGAAGTGAGGTGAGGTTGGGTCAGAAGAGGTCAGATGAAGTGAGGTGAGGTGCTGAAGTGAGTTGAGGTCTGGTGAGAGCAACTAAGGTGAAGTGCTGAAGTGTGGTGAGGTGAGTTGAAGAACAGTGAGGTGATGAACGTGATATGAGGTGAAGTAGTTACTGAAGTGAGGTGAGATGAGGTGAAAATAGTGTGTTGAGCTGAGGTAAGGTGCTGAAGTAAGGTGAAAGAAGGTGAGTTGAAAAGAGGTGAATTGAGAATAGGTTAGATGAAGTGAGAATAGGTAAGATAAGGTAGTAATGTTAGATGAGATGAGGTGCTGGTGAAGTTGAGTGCTGAAGTAAACTGAGGTGAATTAAGTTGAGGTGAGATGAGACACGAAGTGAGCCGAACTGAGATGAGGTGTGAGAAGGACAGTAGGAGAAATGAGGGAAGATGTCGTGATGCTGAAGTAAGTTGCATGAGGAGATGACGCCAGTGATGTAAGAGGAAGTGAGGTAGGAGAGATAAGAACTGAGGGGAATCAGAAGAAATAGGGAGGAGAAAGTGAAGTGAGGTGTGAGTGAGTTGAAAAGTGAAGTGAGAGGCGGTGAAAAGAAAGTGAGGTGGGGTGAAGTGATGTGAGTTCAAATCAAATAAGGTTAGCTAAAGTGAAATGCAATGAGGCGAGCTTCGGTGAACTGATGTGAGATGCTGAAGTAAGGTAATATTAGGTGAGATGAGATGGGGTGTGTTGACGTCAGATCAGCTATGGTGAGGCGAGGTGAGGTGAGACAAGTGAGATAAGGTGAGATGAAAAGTGAACTGAGACTTGGTGCTAAGATAAGGTTAGATGAACTTGTGTGATGTGAGGTGATGTGTTGTGAAGAGTAAAATATGATGTATGTTAGCTGTGAAGATGGGATGTTAGGTGAGATGAGATGACCTGTAGGATGGGATGAGGTGAGTGAGCTGAGGGGATGGGATATCATGATGCCAATGAGATGAGGAACGTGGATTCGATGAACGTAGACATGGTGGAACAGAGGTGAACTGAAGGTGAATGGAAGTCAGAGAGGAACTGAGGAGAGATGAAGCGAGGTGGCTTGATGAGATGACCTAAGATGATATGGACAAACAATTGGGTGAAATGATGAGAGGAAGAGTGGTGACTGGAGAGTGACATGTTGAGCCGAACTGAAATGAAATGGAGTTTAGGCTGTATCGAGGTGATGCTGATAGGGAATGGGAGAGGTGTGAAGTTACGTGATACAGGATGCCGATATGAAATGAGAAACAGAGGGTTGGATAAGATGATGAGGAGAGGCGAGGTGAAGGTAGATGATATGAGGTAGTGAAATAAAATGAGGAGTAAAGAGTACAGTGAAGTGACGTTAGTGAGAAGGGAAAGAGAGGTGAGGGGAGGCGACATGATGGACTGAGATGAGGTGAGGAGAAAAGAATAGAGTGAAGCGAAAGCAGTTAGGAACTGAGCAGAGATGAGGGAGTAGGTGACAAGTTGAACTGAGATGAAATGAGAAAAGATGTGATTATTTGAAATGTCATGTAACACAGTGAAAGAACATGAATATACAAAGCGATGCTGCTGAGTGAGACAAGTTGTAGTTATTGTCTGTTAGCTCCAGTCTGTCTGGCCGACCAGACCCATTAACCTCAGGCAAGCAACCGCTCCCACAGGGACATCCCATGCACTAAACTGATCGTTTCTTGCAGTAGACAACGCTTCGCTACAGTGAGGCACGGGGAAAGGTTTAGAGGTTTGTTTCTCGGATGAACGCCGCATTCGCTTCTCTCCACTCAGTTAACAAATGCACGAAAGTAGACCCCATAATATCACCCCGTTGCTCGGTTACATGGTTACCTTCTAATGTTGTAAATGATTTCTTGGATTACAAGAACCTATTGTCTTTGTCATTCAGTGAAGAGCCACTTGAAGTAGAAAGAAAGATGATAAACAGTGACAAAAGGGATGGGAGAAATAAGAAGAGAGGAGGGCAGACACAGAAAACGAATGATAAAGGTGAAGGAAGAAGTAGTCAGCATTGTATCAAGTGAGTGAATGATGGTCGCCACCAGCTACAAGTAAAGTGAGTAACAAGGTAAATAAAAAATGAAAGAAAATAGCAAAATGCACAAATCATCATCATCATCATCATCAACGCCATCATGATCATCAGTGTCGTTAATATATTACAGTATATACTAATAGAGGAATTATGAACTTTTTTTTTCTACCACTATATATCCTCTGGGATTGGCACGTCTAACCATTTCCCATCACCCCATAAGTAAGCGTTGCATAAAATGTAAATTACGCACATTATTATGGAAGCAAATTCTTTAGTAAATATTAAATTAGTGAATAATGGAGCACAAAAGCAAAGCAGTTTTAATTTTTTTACTGCGAGATTATACTGCAACGACAAAAAATGCTCTTTAACATTTCAGTATGCAAGATAATAACTGTAATTAAACATGTTGGAACATTTTGTCGTCTGTGAATTTTACTTAGCTTTTGATTTTCGTTTCAGCAGGTTTTATTTAGTTTCTGTTACTTTTTCATGAATCATTTTGGAGTTTACCTGTTTATTCCCACATTTAGTTAGCCAGCTCATGCTGCCCTTATTGTTAGTCGGGTTTTCTTGCTTGGTTTCTTTTGGCCAGCTCCATGCTGCCTTTATTGTTAGTCGCGTTTTCTTTCTTGTATCCTTTCTTTCTTGTTTAATTGTGGAAAACACTTTCATCCTTCAGAAATAACAGATTCTGACCAAACTTGGACACAATGACCAGCCTATGACCTAGTTGTGTTCACAAAGTTTTGGTTGCTAGGCAACTACCCGTTGCGTAGCAACTGCCGAGAAACCGTTGCTTTTTTCTTTTTTATACTTTTCATGTTTTGAGCTGTAGAAGCATTAGTAATGAGCGTAGAATGCACTGACTTGTTTAGGTGTAATCTTGAGGTCATTCCCTATTGGAAGTGTGCCATCCATTTTCCTCTATCTCCTCTAGTTTTCGAGTGGCAACCCTGCGAAGATTGACCTCAGCATCCCTAGCAACCAGTACCAGTTTTCAAAAATGCACCCCTAGTTCCCCAGCGGCTCAATGGAATTGAATGAAAGCTTGCACGCTTGTAGACACTAATTAGTACTACAACTTTCTATTGTACACCTATGTGCTACATTGGGGAGGTAGGGATCAAAAGTCATCAAAAAAAAAAAAAAAAAAAAAAAAATGACTATGCTCGTGCAAAATGCTAAGGCTTCAAAGATTATCAAGCCAGGACCATGATTCTTGGGTGAAATGTTATACTGGAGCACCTTCGTACAAAAATGACATTTAATGTCGAAACTCACTTCCGGTCGCTGGCAGTGCCACCTCAGGTGGGCCATTCCTTGAATTTCAAGTCCTCTAGCACTACACTGGGCTGACGAAATCGAATGAAACTTGCATGCTTATAGACGTTGATGAGTACTACAAGAGTGCTCAGTATATCCTTGAACTATCACCAGGTTAGGGTTCATGTCATCAAGGGCAAAAAATATGAAAATCGGTAAAATCACGACTAGGCTCGCGCGAAATGCTAAGGACCCAAGGTTATTGACCCAGAGCCATGATTATAGGATAGGATGTTGTCCTTCGGTACCTTCGGTACCGCCATACAGGACTGACTTTTCATGCCGAAATTTATTTCCAGTCGCTGGCAAAACCTTGTCAGCTTAGAGCTGGCCATCGTCGCCTAACGGCTTGTCCTTTTTAACTCCTGGGGATTAATTTTGCCTAGATAAAAAAAAAAGAAAGAAAAAGAAAAGACAAGTCTAGCCTTACTATCACAGAATGTCCAGTAAAACTAAGTGAATATATATCCAGTCATCATTCTAACCTTCAGAATGGTGCACATATTCACCACTTACTACATCTCACCAGCATTTCTTCCTCGCTGTCTTGTCTTCATTTTTCACTCTCTCGCTCCGTCTAGTCTTGCTCTCTCTCGCTTTTATCTTCCGCACACACTGACATTTCAATCCTTCTTCCTCTTTCGCATTTTCACCAGTGTCTCTCTTTTTCTCGCCTTCCATCCTCTGCTTGTAACATTTTTCGTAGCACCCTTCACTTTTGACTCGACCATTTTTGCACAATCCAGCCATAAGATTTTCCACATTTCACTTACTCATCCTCTCATATTCACAATCTGACTTACATTATACCTACTTGCTCACATCAGATTCACGCATTTACTGTATATCCCACACTGAGGTTCTTCAGATTCATTCTCCTATATTTTCGCCCACCTACTCACTTTATTTTCTCAATTCCATCCACATAACATTCACTCACATCCGCTCTTACTCATGTCAGAGTTTTTGCTCAGATTCGCTGTCCCCCACATTTACCCCTTCACTCATGCTGTACTCATACTGCCATCAGTGCCACAATCACTTTCACATCCACCTTTACCCATACCTCAGAGTCACTCGACCTTATACCCTTTCCCTTCACATCAACAATCATTCATACTTTCATTCACATTCTCTCTTTCCCGTACACACACCATACACTCCCTGCTATCCTTCCATCCACTTGCATCCACCTAGACCACCATTTTCCCCTGTATTCACTTTCGTTTAATTTCCCCTCACTGTTCTATAGTAACCCCGACTCAGCCTTACCGACACCTACTCATTCTTACTTCGCCTAACTCACCCGGTCTGATTCCAACTCATTCAGTCACGCCTACACTCCTCCGCGCTCACTTTCACACACACACACACACACACACACACACACACACACACACACACACACTTTTGTTCACCAACTCTGATACTGTTTTTCATCCGTGATTCACTCTATATTTACACACATTTCAGTTTCAACGCACTCTCGCCCATCCATTTTCACTCACTTAAGCACAAATTTGCTCACTTTCACATTCCCACATCCATTTTCACTCACTCTCACTCTCCACATCCACTCTCGCCCACACCCGCTTTTCCTTCCTGTCAGACATTTCTCTTTTAATGGTCTCTCTCTCTCTCTCTCTCTCTCTCTCTCTCTCTCTCTCTCTCTCTCTCCCCCCCCTGAACCTACCTAACTAGACCAACGTCACCTCTTATAAACATCATCCTAATGGCGACGTTCTCTCTCTCTCTCTCTCTCTCTCTCTCTCTCTCTCTCTCTCTCTCTCTCTCTCTCTCTCTCGGGAGTTGTGTGTAGTGGTTGTGTGGTATGATGTGTGGATTATAGTGTCGTGATTGTGTGGTTTAGTGATTGCGTGGTGTGATGTGATTTGATGGTAGTGTGGTGTGTTGTAGTGGTTACATAGCTTTAGTTGTTGCTGTGTGGTGTAGTGTGTTGGCTTTCTGGTATTGTGTGATGTGGTAGTTATACAGTATTAGTACTTGGTTTTAGTGGTTGTGTGACGGAGTTTAATGGTTAGGTGGTGTGGTGTGTCGGCGGTGTGGTTGTGTGGTGTTTATATGGTGTGGTATTTGAGTGGTGTGGTGTCGTAATTGTGTGGTGTGATATGGTGTGGTGTGGTGGTTGTGTGGTGTGAGATTTACCGTGTGAGGTGGTGTGGAGGTTGTGTGGTATGGTGGTTGTGTGATGTGGTGTTTGTGTGATGTGGAGTGGTGGTTGCGTGGTGTGATGATTGTGTGATGAGTGGTGTTGAGTGTTGGTTGTTTGGTGTGGTGGTTGTGTGGTGTGATGTTGTAGTTGTGTTGTGGCTTGGTTGTGTGGCCGTTAGGTTGTGTGGCCGTTAGGTTGTGTGGTGGTTGCGTGGTGCGATGGTTGTGTGGTGTGGTTTTGCGGTATTGTGAGAAAACTGTTGTCATTGTGCTATCACCATTCCCATACTCTTCACAATTATCAGAGAAAATAACGTTCATTTTACACTGATTTATGTGATGAAAATTCTGCTGTCAGTGTGTTGGCTGCAGCTCATTGTTTCCGATGTGGTGTGTCATGGTAGTGTATCATATTATCCTGCGTTTATGAGGTTTTGGAGCACCTCTTCCTCAGCGAAATACTTTTCTTATTGCATCTAAATTCTCTCTCATCTGTGATTTATGTCTTTTTTATGGACATAGATTGCAGGCGTATATTATATAAAAGTGCATGAGTGCATGTTACGGAGGAATAAGCTATAAAGGAAGAAATGCTAGCGAGACTCCTTACCAAAATAAAATACAGCTGAATGTGACAGAGAAATCTGGTATGGCGTTATCATTTCAAATAGCATGCAGTCAGCTGCAGAAATTTACTATGGCGCGTAACACACATCATGAAGCACAGCACAGCACATACCTCACTAAGACGCAGACACAACATCAACGGTGTAGGGAACCAATGCGACAACCGTAGGGGCAGTTGTTTACCAGCGGTCGACGGGTTTGCTTGATCAGACAGACCGGGGATGAGCAACAACAACCAGGAATTAAACTGGACCCTTCACGTAATAAGGCAGTCCTCTCCCACTGCATCACACGGGATATGTGACGTGAGGGGTTTATTGTGTAGGGGCTGTGTGGTGTAGCGTTTGTGTGAGGTGCTGTAGTAGTGTTATCCTCTTCATTAGCATCACGTGTGTCATTTAGTTCTCATACTTCTCATTTATTCTTGTTATCCCCTGACGATATTACGAAAGGCCTGTCGTGCTGAATAGACAAATTTCCATTAATTCTTGTCAATAAGATGACGTTTCTTTCTTTTTTATTCTTGCAACTTCCGTTTTATTTTTTAACTTAGGAAACATTTCTCGTTCTGAAATTGTTTATGTGAAAGCTGTTTATCCTGTTCTTTGTGTAAATCTAGTCTTCCATTGCTCATTTTTTTCTTCCTTCCTCTAATCTTACCTGTCATTACTTCTTTCTCCATCACCTCCAACATACCCTTATTGAGCCTATTATCCCCAATCCCCCACCCTCCCTCTCCACGTATTCTCAGCTCCTTTCACCCCACCTCATCATCTCCTTTTATTCGTTCCTCCTTATAATTTCCTCTCCGTCACCTGGCCCTCGACTCGCTCTCCTCCAACTCCTCATATTCCCTTATTCCCATTGCTTACCTCATTCCAATCCCATCATCTCCCCTGCCTCTCCCTCCCCACCTCCACCTCATCTTCGTTACACAGCGTCTTCCTCTTTATGTTCCCCAGTTTCCCTTTAATCATATTCTCATTTCACCCTCTCTCCTACGGTACCATATTATCCTTCCTTATTTTAACTCTCGCCAACGTTATCCAATCATCCTTCACAGCTTTAATTCTGTTCAGCTCCAGCCCATCATCTCCACCTGCATCCTCCTGTCCTCATACGTTCCCTTAACTTGAGTCTTCTCATAATCTTCTCAGATCCCGTATTCACTGATTCCCTCCACTCCCAACAGCTCGTTTCCCTCTCCATCAACATATCTTTCATCTCCCCGCGTCACTTCTTCTTTTATTCTCATTTCATCCCGTCTCTCTGCGTCCTCCACCCTATCATCTTCCTTCATATCCAACCCCCACAGTCACTCCTACCTCTTTTCCCAGCCATCATCTACTCCCACAACCATCCCCCCTCTTCCGTCTCCCTCCTCCACTCATATCCCCTCCCCTCTACCGTCAACCCTCCCCCTGGCTTGATGATGTCTGCTGGGAATACTGAATTAAATTGCCCATCTCGCATTGCTGGTCTGTGCAACACTTAATAGGCGAAAAATGTGGAAATTTAATACTGCTAGCTCGCATATCCCACGTCTCTCTCTCTCTCTCTCTCTCTCTCTCTCTCTCTCTCACACACACACACACACACACACACACACACACACACACACACACACACACACACACACACACACACACACACACACACACACACACACACACACACACACACACACACACACACACACACACACACACACACAACATAGAGCAAAAGGAGACTTTAGCACCAGTCGAAGTGAATAGAAAACTTGTTATGTGGAGAACTGGAGTTCCCATTATATTAGCCCCGAGGACATAATTCCTGACCATCTCCCTTTGTTGACCTTTTTCAGTGTTTCATTAAGGCAAAGTATAGTCCAGCATACTCTCCTGTACATTATCCTCCAATATAGTACACAAAAATACATGAACAGTTTCAGACCTTTCAAAATGGCCCTGGAGTCCCGCGTTGGGGGGGGGGGGGACTACAATGCTTGCACCGTCTTCCTTTCTCTCAGTGACGACTAAATGAGACGTCATGGGCCTTTGTCTGACTTTTTTTTGTTTTTTGCAGAATTCACAGCCACTCCTTCAACTTCCTCTCTATTGAACATAATATCTCATCTAAAGGTCACCTTCCTTTCCCTTCTCAGTATCATCTGTTTGAGACTACTAATAACACACCCTTCTCTGTATCCTCCTACTGTTTCCTTACTCTTTTTAGAGCCACAGGTGGCAGTTGCTTATTATGAGTGCAGCAACCTAACTTATGCCCATGTTCGTGAACTTATTCTATTGAATTCTCTGCACTCTGGCTTTGGTTCGCTTGTCATTCTCTAACTAAGCACTGTACATCTGTGCCATTTATTTGTCACCTAATTCTACTGGCAATTCAAAATCCTTTGACTATTTTGTCTCCAAAGTAGAACACACTCTCTCCATTTCTCTTCTCCCTAAATCTCCATTTTAGATTATTTCAATGTTCACCACCACCTTTGGCCCTCCTCGCCATTCACTGATTCACCTGGTGAACAAATCAATTTTTTTTTCTATCCTTAGTGATCTACAGCATCTTATACAGCACCTAACCTGATTACTGATTGCCTTACAGAGAGTTCCAATATGCATGGCCTTTTTCTTGTGGCTATTCCATCTGCTTACTCAATCTATTCTCTCACAGTCTCAGTAATCTGCTCTGTTCCTCCTGTTAAGGCTGTGAATCCACTCAAGAAGCAGTGTCTGCGGTACTTTGGCACCACAGATTGGGAGGCCCTCAGGCAATACTCCTCTGATTTTCCATTGAATAATTGTTTCTTCCATGGACAAGAACCACTTTAGTGTTCACACAATATAGTGGGTAATATCTTGCACTTGGAACCATATATTCCTTTTACTTACCCTTTGACTAATGCAAAAAGGACTTAAATCATTCTTGTACTGTTGCTCTCAGTATCAAGGAGGTGACTTTCAAAAGGTACCTGCACCAACATACTCCAAGTTCATTCACTGTACGTTTCTGCTTAGAATTTTCTAAGTCTGTTCTTGTTTGCTAATAATTTTTACATTCATTTCAAATGCAGTGATCTGTCTGGCTCACTTTCTTCCCTCTCCTGGCTCCTAGCCAAAAGCCTCTCCAATAATTTGTTTCTTTCTCCTGCCTTCTTCTTTCTTCGTTAATGTCTCTGTAGCTGTTTCTCCTACTTACGTAGCTGAACCCTTTGCCCAACCTTTATTTTTAATTCCGCCTTGATTTTTTTTTTTTTTTTTTGTGGTATCCCCCCATTTCTTCCATCTTCAGAATTACTAATTCCTGTCATTAAAATCTTTACAAAAGATGTATTTTTTGCCCTCACTGGCATCATTACTTATATGGTGTACAGTCCTGATTGCGGTCTTTTCCGTTGTGTCAGTCAGCCTACGGCAGTTATCCTCTTCTCTAATGTTTTTATGTTCTCACACTACCTATGCGTAGTCTTTCGCCTTTGGCATCTACTGTACAGTACCTATTCTTCTTTGCTGGATATTTGCTTCATTCAGAATGGTTCGGAGACGAAGGGTAATTGTTCCCAACCCTCTAATTATCACCCAGTTGCTTTAATACCTTGTACTTGTAAAGTCGCTGAATCTGTTCATAACAGAAAGATTCTGAAACACCTTCTCAAAACCTTTCTGATCACCAGTATGGGTTTCGCCAGGGGTATTCTACTCGTAACTTTTTCACCTTTCTTTCTGACTCTTGGTCATCCTCCTTTAGGGATGTTGTTGAAATATTTGATGTTGCACTTGATATCTCAAAAGCTTCTGACAGTGTCTGGTACAGATTACCTATTTTCCAACTGCCATTTTACAGTTTCCTTCTCTTTTTCTGTGCTTTCAATTCTGGTTTTCTTTCTGTTGTTGTTGACAGCCACTGTTCTTCAAATGATATCAGCAGTGGTGTGCCCCAGGGTTCTGTCCTGTCACCAACTCTCTTCCGTCTGTTCATCAATGATCTGAGCTGCAAATCTAGCCCTGTCCACTCACGTTGATGACCCCACTCTTCACATTTCCACCCACATTTCACAGAGCCCATCACAGTAGTAACTTCACTTTTCACCAGATGAGGCTACGGCACACGTGGTTTCTGGGCTATTATTAATGATTTTCAATACATCAAAATCTCAGATCCTACATCTCTAACCCACCAAAACTTTAGAAAGAAAATGCCTTAACGTCAATAATAAACAGTTTTGTGCTTCATCATCTTTCAACATCCTTGGGATTTCTTTCTCTCGGAACCTATCATGTAATACTAACATAATCTTGCTTGCAAAATTCTGTTCCAAGACATTGGGTGTTCTGTTTCTTAATCCCCAAGCAGTTGTTGACTTTGTACATTTTTTTCATTGTGTGAAGTACGTCCCTCACATGTGGGGACTCGCCACATATACTCGTAGTATTGCTCCTCTAAACAGCGAGGAGTTAAAGTTTTTTCGTCTCGTCAGCTCCTCCCCTCTCACCGATTGCCTTCAACTTTATCATCACACGGATGTTGGATTACCCCTCTGCTATTGCTACATCAGTGGACAGTACTCTTTTGAACTGTCTGCTTGCATCCCTCCATTAGGGCGGGCACACAGCACCCGTCTGGTAATGCACTTTAATCTCATTTCTCTCATTTGTCTAATGCAAGAGTCAACCATTACTCTCAGTTTTTCATGTATGAAACACGTCAGATCCGGAATTTTCTTGTTCTGTTTGTATTTTCCTTCCCTCTTGAGATCTAGTCTTTTAAGCGAAAAGTCTCCAGGCTTCTCGAAATGAACAAATCTTGAATTAGGCTATGCTCTTTTTGTTTACCTCTTCCTGGGATAACATTTTTGCAGGTTTCCAACCATTAGTTCTTTCACCTTTTCATAAAAAGCACACACACACACACACACACACACACACACACACACACACACACACACACACACACACACACACACACACACACACACACACACACACACACACACACAGATATCCGAGGAGTGCTTACAGTTGAGAGGAAAATTTGCAAGAGAAGATAAAAAGTGGCAGTTCATGAGAGAACAAGTGTATGAAAAAATGTATGAGAGAACAAATGAGTAACAATGGGAAAGGGAGAAAGTAGGCAAAGGTGAGAATTTGAAGGTGAAAACTCTTGGAAATGGATTTGATAAAGAGAGGGCAACATCAAGACTACAAACGTAAAAGGGCAAGAGAAGAAGAAAAGGGGGGTGGAGTCGAAAGGAAATAACAGTGAGCAGTGTGAGTGCAAAACGAAAATGAGAGTGAGGAAATGATGGAATGAGAAATTGTGGAAAAGTGAGACTGGGAAGTGAGAGACAATGAAAAATGTGAGCTAGACAACCGATCCCCATTTATACATCACTTCAGAAAATGCTAATGCAGTCTAGTGGTGTTTTGTTATTGGTATGTGTTCTTCCCACTCTCATACACTCCCTCTGCCAGTCACTCATTCCTCATATGTTCTCTATAGCCAAACCATTTAACTAACATCAGTCTCTTTGCTACTTTGCACGAATCTGTTCTTTAGTTGTTGTTGTTGCTGCTGCTGCTGCTGCTGCTGCTGCTGTTGTTGTTGTTGTTGTTATAATCCCAGGCTCATCGATGTGAAACCGGTTGACTGTAGAAGCCTGGCACTTCAATCGGTCGCTCCAAGAGGTCATTTGTTGAAGTTATAGTGAAGTATTGTCTGTGTTGTGGTAGTGAGGTGAATGAAATGAGTAACACACGACAGTACCGAAGCATTAACAATAACAACCGGTCCCATTTCATTCCTTGCCTAGTTCGAGGTTAGGTCGCCGTACTTTATTAAAGGGTAGATGACCTGCCTGGTGGCATCACACGACTGAAAAACACCCAGTGGCTTTTTCATTTGTATCAAACTTCCAGGAATTTACAGAAAAGTTCTCTCTTCTTGGAGCTCATTACCAGCATCTCTTCAGGTTCTTGGCCTCGATCTGACCTGATCATTTATGTGAGGCGTACTTAACAATAGAAGCACTCAAACATTCCCTTAGATTGCGACACGCAGCTGTCGTTGATTTACGACTCGGGTCCATATTTACAGTTTTAGATAACAAACAGTCTTAGCAAGATAAGACCCTGTCGAAACATCTCGCAGATGTTACCCATGTTTATAACAGGGATACGTCCGCATATAGGGAAACTGATCAACCGCGAAATCTAACATGTGATCTCTCTTGGTCCCGGGTTGATCATACTTCCAGCCGCACCACCTCAGACGCTTAGGAAATTTATCACATCCCAGACTGATGACCTGCTTATTCCGAGTTGCTCAACCCACACATACACACGCACACACACACAGAGAGACAGTTTGACGGAAATTAGTGACTATTTTGAGACGCCCCTATACATCTGACCTGGATTGACCTCCCTTGCCCTCTTGCCGGCAGGCGCTCATTATCGCTGTCTAATTGCCGCCACCACGGTCATAATTGGTGGAGCGAATGAGGTCATGTTATTGTGGGTAATGACCTGGATTGGAATGGTCTGGTTTTGTAGTCGACTGAAGGAGGGAAGGGATCAGAGAGAGAGAGAGAGAGAGAGAGGAGGAGGAGGAGGTAGAGAAAATCAGGGCGGTAGAACAAATACTAGCAGATAATGACAACGACAGACAGTAAATAATAATAAGGAAGGGATAATGTGTGCATTCCTTGTCCTGTTTCTGGAATCTACCCTCACCGTTTATAACAGTGGGAGTATGATGGTGGTGGTGGTGGTGATGATGATGATGATGATGATGAATAACAGTGATAGGCGAGAAGGAAAGAGGTGATGGGAAGAAAAAAGTACTAGAAACAGAGAGATAAGGAGACAGCGTCAGAACTGAAGGATGGAGGGAGGGAGAGAGGGAGTGGGAGAAGAGGAGAGGGAGAAGAGAGGGAAATGGAGGACAAGGAGGAACTGAGAAGGAAGGAGAGCAATTGAGAAGAAGGACTATGACGGAGAAAGAAGAAATGAACAGAGGTGAAGGGAGGAGAGTGATAAGGAGAAGAGCGACCGTAAGATGAAAGGATGGTTGGAGGTAAGGGGAGAAGTGAATACTCCCCTCTTCCCTCCTCTTCTCTTGCCTCCTTCCTTCGGTCCTCCTCCTCATCTTTCCATCCTCTTTCTGATACCTCTCACTCACTCGCGTCTCCTCCAAGAGTCATATCTCCTTCTCCCTCTCCTCTTCTTCCTCTCCCTCTCCCTCTTTTGGGGTTTCTTTCTTTCTTCCCTGTATAGAGGACCGGGACAATATTAAGAGGGAGAGAGAGAGAACAAGAATGAAGAGAAAGAGAAAAGACGAAGAGGAGGTTGAGGAACAAAAGGAAGGAAAAAAGACAAAGAGAGAAGGAGAACAAGAAGGGTAGTAGGAGGAAGAAAAGTTGGTGGTATAGGGGGAATGGAAGAAGACGAGGGGTAGAAGAGGAGGAGGAGGAGGAGAGAACAGAAGGAAGGAGAGGTGGGGGGAAAGAGGATGGAATGAGAGAAGACGAGAAGGAACGAGGGTGGGAGGAAGAGTAACATGAAGAATGGCGATCGTGTTAGAGTGGAAGGATGGAGGAGAAGGAGGGTGGGAATGAGGGTGGAATGGAGAGAAGAAAGAGACGAAGGGAGGGAAGGACGAAAGTGGGTAATAAAGAATAATAGAGATGAGGGAAGAAGAAAGGTGAAAAGAAAGACAGTGAATGGAAAGAAGGAAGGAATAAAAGAGGCGGGTTGTAATGCAGGAGAGAGGGGACAGTGTTTAAATGAGAGAGTAAATTGTATAAAGACAACGATAGGAAAAAGGGGAGATGATTAGAGAAGACTGTGAGAATATATGACAAGAGAGAAAAGTGAGTGAGAAGAATAGAGGAAGGAGATAATGGGAGAATCGAAGAGGTATTATTAGTAACAGACCAAGGAGAAATGTTACCCAAAAGAACAAGATCAGACAGAATGATAAGAAATGGGAAGGAGGAAGGGAAACTGACGAGGAGGGAGGTAGGAGGGGCAGAAGGAGGGAGGGAGCTGAGGAGGAGAGGGAACTTGTCAGGATGAGAGAGAGTGTAGAAAGATAATGAAAACAAAAACAAAAACAAGAATGGAACTTGGGAAAACTGGGTGAAAACATAACAAGAAAGACCAAGAGGAGAAAGAGAGGACCAGAGGAGAGAAAGATTACCAGAAAATAAGTAGGGCAAGGAATTAAAAAGGAAGAACGGAATAGGAGGAAAGACAAGGGAGGTAAAGTGGGTGAGGTAAGGCAAGTGATAAGAAGGAAAGCGACCGTAATAGGATGAGAGGAGTGGAAGAAGGATGGAGAAAGTGGGGGAGAGAGGACGCCTTAGTGGCTAGGTCGGTTTCGTGCTGGCCTCACATTCATCGGAGCGGGGCAGGGCCATGGGTGGTAAGGTGGCATAGAGGAGAAAGACTGGGGAAGGGGAGAAGGAGGGAGGTAAGGTTGGTTGATAAGGAGGAAGGCAACCTTGTTAGAGGATAAGAGGAAGGCTGGAGGGAGAGAGGATGGAGGAAGGGATGGAAGGAAGGAGGGAGGATGAGAGAGAGAGAGAGAAAGAGAGAGAGAGAGGATGGAAGAAGGAAGGTAAGGAGGAAGGAACAGTGTTAGCTTGTGAGGAAGTACATAATGAGGGAGAATAAATGAAAATGAGGGAAAAAATAAGGAGACTATGAGAAAACGTGTGGAGAGAGCAAAACGAAAGGAGGAGGAGGAGGAGGAGGAGGAGGAAAGCGGAGATAGGAAAGCAGAGAGGCAGGGAGGTGGGTGATAAGGAGGAAGGCGACCGTGTTAGAGGATGAGAGGAGGGAGGGAGGGGGGACGGGGGACGGCCGGTGATGAGGCTGAACTGAGAAGGGCAATCTAGCAGTCGCGTCTTAACCCCGGACCCTCATCAGCATTAGAAAGGCTCACTCAACCCACGCTCTGTCTGTCTATCTCCTTGTCTATCTATCGCCCACCTCCGTCGTTTGCCCGTCTATCTATCTGGCTGGCAATTTGATCTCTCTCCGCTCCGCACTTCCTTCGTCTTTACTTATAAAAGGATGATTCTGTGTTAATTGCTAATACTGAAAGCGAGCTTTACAGAATGCCTTAGAGTTTTTTGAGTAAAGAATCGTTTAACTACCCGGCTTTCTCTGTTTTTCTGTGGAAAGAATACTTTTCCGGAGTATTTTGGTATGTTTTGTGTAAATTTGATTTTCATATTTCTATAAAATCTCTACGTTCTTAGTGAGTGATGATCTGACCACAAAATTACAGGTTTTACCAGAAAATTACATCATTTACAAGTACCCTTGGAATCCTTCTGACCTAACCTTTGATCAAATTTTGGCATCTTTCGGGCCTAACCTTGGCATTCCTCCCGGGAGAAAGAGATTGGAGAAACAACTCAAAATAAATCGAACCAACATAACCTGGCACTGAAAGCTACGTTCTTCATACTTACCCTTGACATCTATCATACATAACCTCTGCATCTTCAGACCTAACCTTGACGATTTTTTATTTCTGTCACGTGAAAAAAATATCCAGAAATGTTGAGGGCGATTTGAATACTTATTTGAAGTTGATATGGTAGGCAGTATTACCTTTATCTCCTTTCTAAAATGGCTGACTACTTTTTTTTTTAACGTGTCCGACTGTGCAAAGGCTTTAGGGCCTATTCCCAAGTCCCTGTAGTCCTCCTTGGGGCCCAGTAGTCCTCCTACATCTCCACATGTCACCACTTCGGCGCTAACATCCACCATCCGTACTGAATATATACTAGGGCTGTCTCATACAGGATTGGTGTACTGGTATTAGCGGGAGTACTTTTATGACAGGTCAGCGGGTCATCTCGTAGATCAGAAAAGTCTGCTTTAAACAAATTCAAATCCTTAAACTGTTCCCTGCCCCAGCCGGGATTCGAACCTGGGTCCGGTAGGACTGCAGGCCACCTCTCTACCGACTGCGCCACCGCCTCCCCCCAGAACAAACCTTAACCATTTTGTGAATGCCTATGAGAGAAGACTGAAAGGCAATACAGATACAAGTAAAGTGATGGTTGTTCAGAAGGCACGTGAGTTATGTGGTGTTGAATGAAGAAGGAGTATGAATTTAAGTATACCTCTGAGCAGCAACAGAAAAGAGAGGTAAATATGAAAAGGAAATGGATGGTACAGTGCCTTTAGAGAGTACAGTGGCTGGCGCTGCGGAAACCTAAGTATGGAACTGAGGACTAAGACAGCAAGAAAGGACATATATTTCTTCCCACACCATCTTTTTTAGTTCGATATACCTAGTCACAGTGTAGTCAATAGATGAATTAGTAGGCGCTGGGGAGGAAATATGTACGGAATCAGTTCCAAATCTGCACACGAAGACAGAGATTGTATCAGTTATTGCACATGAAGAAATGAAAATACCAATTAACTTGCATCAGAGAGACACAGAGGGGAGGAGTGGGCTGCTAGATGGGTGTTGTTGTTGTGTCTGTCGCAGTGGAAAAGGCTTTGAGGCAGAGGGATCAGAAGAAAAATGTCCAGTGTAACAGCACCAGAAAAAGAGTGGTGCAACACTGGTTCAGGAAAGACTGGAGGGAGTCACTGAGTGTGTGTACGGGGGAGAGGTGTGAAAGGGTTGGGTGTGGGTGTTAGTGTGAATGTGTGGGTGTGTGGGTTGGTTGGCGGATGGGATGGTTGGTGTGTGTGGAGAGTCGTTGGATGTGGGTGTGGGCTTGAGTGTGGGTTTGGGTTCGGGTATGTGTGTGTGTGTGTGTGTGTGTGGGTGGGTGGGTGGGTGGGTTGGTAAATATGTGGGTTGGTTGGTAGGTGGGTGGGTGGGTTGGTAAATATGTGGGTTGGTTGGTTGGTGGGTGGGCGGGTGAGGGAGGGAGTATTTAGATGTGGATGTGGGTTTGGGTATGAGTATGTGTGTGTGTGCGTGTGTGTGTGTGTGTGTGTGTGTGTGTGTGTGTGTATGTATGTGTGTGTGTGGATGAGTATGTGTGTTGGTTGGTGGGTGTGTGGGCGGGTGAGAGAGGGAGTATTTAGGTGTGTGTGTGTGTGTGTGTGTGTGTGTGTGTGTGTGTGTGTGTGTGTGTGTGTGTGGGTTGGTAAATATGTGGGTTGGTTGGTAGGTGGGTGGGCGGGTGAGAGAGGGAGTATTTTGGTGTGGATGTGGGTTTGGGTATGAGTATGTGTGTGTGTGTGTGTGTGTGTGTGTGTGTGTGTGTGTGTGTGTGTGTGTGTGTGTGTGTAGGTGGGTGGGTGGGTGGGTGGGTGAGTATGTGGGTTGGTTAGTGGGTGGGTGAGTGGGTGAGAGAGGGAGTATTTAGGTGTGGATGTGGGTTTGGGTATGTGTGTGTGTGTGTGTGTGTGTGTGTGTGTGTGTGTGTGTGTGTGTGTGGGTGGATGAGTATGTGGGTTGGTTAGTGGATGGGTGAGTGGGTGAGAGAGGGAGTATTTAGGTGTGGATGTGGGTTTGCGTATGTGTGTGTGTATGTGTGTGTAGGTGGGTGAGTGGGTGGGTGGGTGAGTATGTGGGTTGGTTAGTGGGTGGGTGAGTGGGTGAGAGAGGGAGTATTTAGGTGTGGATGTGGGTTTGGGTATGTGTGTGTGTGTGTGTGTGTGTGTGTGTGTGTGTGTGTGTGTGAGGGGGGAGGGGGTTGTTGATGGGTGAGTGGGTGTGAGAGCATGAGGGGAGGGAGCGAAGTTAGCAGGACGAAAAAATCTCTGACTTCACTCTGCTTAGAGAGACTGGATAAAATCTGAATGAAAACTGTCAGTTCACATAGCGCAGCTACACGGCTAAAATTCATCCAACATCTGCAGCAGCGAATTTGAACGATATTTTATACAAGAATTTTAGAGTTCATTTTTGATCGTGACTGAGCTATCGCATTAACCCCTTTCGTTCAGCGACAAATTTTTTCGTTCATATTACTGTTTTTAGTTTATTCGCACATGGCGAGATCTTTCGAACTAAAGAGGTTAGATGTAATGTTATTTCTCTTTACTGCAAAAGATCCTTCCTAAGGTGAACAAAATCTTATGGGATGTAACGAGAATAAACTAAACAACACGTTGCCGGATTCAGGAGATTAACACAGGAGCAGCTGTTGATCAGTGAAAAATGTAATGCACAAGAATACTGTCACAACTCATGCCGTCGTAAATGTGCAAGCGTGCTTCGAGTCTTAGTGAAACCTTTGACTCGGTGGCACTTTAGAGATGCCAAAGACCAGATTATCACACAACCACTCGCGAAGCGAGAGCTGGTGTCTTGACAGGCTAGCACGCACCTGCTGTTTGAGGGGTAGAGGGTAAGTGAAGTATGAAGTGATTTAGTTTTTAAAAAAGTTAGTCAAAAGTCAGTCACTGGAGAAAATTAAATTTCGACCCGAGTAAACGTATGTGAACAAAATTGCCAAAACAGTTTGAATCTGATTTGTATCATATTTGACAAATGAGTTAAGGATAATCCTAGAGGTTGAACTATTGTTTTGGAGAATAATAGGTCAAAGATCAAGGTCGTATGGCAAGGTCAGTATAAGCAGTTTTATCCAGCGCACAGTAGACTAAACTTTGCTCATGTTAAAATAAAGATAAAAAGATTCGATTTTAAGAACAATCAGTCAAGGGTCAAAGTCACAGGGAAGAGACAAATGTCAAGATCATAAAGCAAAATAAACTCACATCGATTTGATCAGAATTGGAGCCAACTTTGATGGAGAGGTTAAGCAGCTTTGAATTAATTTGATTTTGTGAGTAATTATCAAGGAGGTGAAGGCTGAGGCGAAATTCAGAATATTCGACCCAAAGATGGCAGGTGGGCTTGGATTTTACACTCACTGAGTCCTCCTCCTTTGTATTATTTTTTACTCTTCATGCGTGTTAAATTTTCCCACATTCCTATGGGAAGTTTCCTTGTTTTGGCAATATTATTATTTTATTATTATTATTATTATTATTATTATTATTCGTTTTCGTTTTCGTTTTCGTTTTTAAAGGCTCCAACATGCTTGCATGTGTCGGCCTTGGTCACCTAATGGCGGCTATCCATGCTATGCTGCACGATCCATTGCAGCCTCCCTGTTCAATCCCTTAACTCTGAGGTCGCACTTAATGACCTCGTCCCATGTCTTTCTCGGTCTACCCCTCATAACCCCACCCCCAATATTAACACTTCTCACCTTCCTCACCCAATTATCATCCCCCATCCTCTCCACATGTCCAAACCATCTTAATCTACCTCTCCTTATCACAACACCAATACACTCCAGTTCCATCCTACCTCTCAACTCTTCCCTCATAAACCCAGCCCCTCCAGGCCTTGGACGCAGGGACGCACTGCACATCCACCTAATCATTGTCATTTCTGTACGTCTGAACGGGCGAATATCTTCCTCCTTCACTGCCCAGGTCTCACTACCATACAGCATTACACTCCTAACACATGCTGCATACAAAGACCCCTTAGCACGTAGGGAGAGTCTTCTCAATGTCAGGAGAGGCAAGACCTCCCTGAACTTCTTCCAACCACGTCTCACCCTAGCCACAGAGCTAGCTCCAGTCCCACCTTCAGCACACAGCATGTCTCCCAAATAACAAAACTCTTCCACACACTCAAGAGATTCACCAGCAAGTTCAATCCTTTCACGTCTGACAATCTCCACCTGCTCACCCCGACACGCCGTACACATAAAAATCAGCATTATCTCGCAGTCTACCTCTGATACCACTACATCTCTTATGCACCCATTTATCACACACACTGCACAAGATGGAATTACTTCCCACACCCTTGTGGCAAACTGCACATGGCCACTCTCCCTCGTCTTTGACAGTACCGCCACCAGCCCTAGATATCATCACTTTTGTTTTATTTGCATTTACCCTTAAACCCTTGTGCCCCATACTATCTCTCCACTTCCTAAACCTTTCCTCCGCCTCCCTTTCGTTCTCTGCAATCAACACCAAATCATCAGCATACAACAACTCCCACGGGAGTCTGTTTCTAAAGTCACGTGAAGGGCTTCAAGTACCATGATAAACAACATGGGACTCAAGACTGACCCCTGATGCACACCAACATTCACGGAAAACTCATCAGTCAAATCTCCATTCACTCTTACCTGGGTGTGAGCACCCACATACATAGCCATAACCACCCTAACCAGCCACTCCTCCAAGCCAAGCTTTCTCATTGCCCACTTCACCACCTCTCTAGGGACTCTGTCAAAGGCCTTTTCCAAATCAACAAAAACAAAGTAAAGATCCCTTCTCCTATCAATATATTTTTCCTGAAGCTGTCGAACAATGAATATAGCATCAGTGGTCCCCCTACCTGGCATAAACCCAAACGCATCTCATCAATATTCACTCTTTCTCTAATCATACCTTCTAAAACTCTCTCCATTACCTTCATTATCTGATCTAAAAGCTTTATACCTCTATAATTTCCTCTTTCCAGGGCATCACCCTTCCCTTTATACACATTTACAATTACACTCTTCAGCCAGTCATCTGGGACAACACACTCATAAATAATCCTATTTATCAGGGCAGTGACTAAACTCACCCCTATATCGCCTGAGGCCTTCAGCATTTCGGCAGTCAACCCAGACA
Organism: Coenobita brevimanus; assembly: GCF_032717465.1. Lineage (NCBI taxonomy): Eukaryota > Metazoa > Arthropoda > Malacostraca > Decapoda > Coenobitidae > Coenobita > Coenobita brevimanus. Next base: position 14,579,844 of record NC_137015.1, on the reverse strand, counting down.
CACCTGCTGCCTTCCCCACCCTCATCCTGCCTATTGCCTCACTCACAGTAGCAGTATCAATCAAAGGCCAAGGCCAAACACTGGATCTGCTGGCTCCAAACCTTCCCTGTCCCAGTCAAACTCCTCATTCAACAACCGGTTATAATGCTCTCTCCTTGCATCTTTAATATCCTCACTGTTCACCATTACCCTTCCTTCATCATTCTTCACACACTGCTCACCTATATTATCCCGATTATCTCTCTTCACTTGACCTACCACCCTAAATATCATATTTTTATATCATATTATGATTATCATTATTATATTATTATTATTATTATTATTGTTATTATTATTATTATTATTATTGTTGTTATTTTTATTATTACTTATTATTAAACTGCAAGATTTCAAAGGCTTTTTGGCATAGAACCTTCAAACTTGGGCAACTTAGTTGGGCAGCTGTCCATTTCTTTTGGCCAAATATGGTAGCAATCCATCGAACGGATCTCCAGATATTATGTGGAACAGAGAGAAGTGATGTTAATAAGATGGATGGGGTGGTACGTAGGTAGCTAGGTAGATAGGTGCCACCAATGTGGATGATGTGGAGGATCATTGCTACCAGCGTCAGGTATCGTAGAGTATCATAGATTACTGCTGCTTCCAAACCTAGGGGTTGGGATTGTAGCTGTAGATCGGTGGGTCACCTCTGGCACCAGTAATGTGGGCTGCTACCAATATAAAGTTGTGAGGCACTGGATAGTGTGCAGATCGTATTGTAAATGAAGGTGACGCAGTGACTCTCTGTGGTTACGGGGTTTTATTGTGATACAGTTATATCGTTCTTGTGATGGACCAGGTGACGTGACCCATGTATTGTCAGCGTGATGACGAACCTCCATCTCTACTCTGTCTCCTAAGCTTCCTTTTCTCATCTCTCCAATCCCCTTCTGCCTTCTCTGGTTCTCTCTGGCTCTCTGACTCTCACCTCTGATTTCACAGAATCTATTGCTGGCCGGTTTCCGACGGGGTGACGTGTGTGTGCGTATGTGTGTAGTGTCTAGTACATTTCCATCACGTGAGCTAACTGGCTTTCGTCAGTTACCCCATGTGTTTGGTACAGCACACAATTCTTGATTCTCTATATGTGTTTGCCATATGTTATGTGTTTGCATTCTGGCTCGAGGATGTCTCACAGACGTGCACGTCACTTCCTTCTCACACCCTTACCCTGTCTTGCTTTTCCTTACTCCACTTTCTTACTTCACTTCCTTCTTCTTGTTTAATTTCTTGTGGTTAATTTGTAAAGCTTGTTATTTGTTTTAGGTGATTGTAGAGCTGTAAATTGTAGACAGTTGTTGTAGATGATTGTAGTAGAGCTGTAAATTGTAGACAGTTGTTGTAGATAATTGTAGTTCATCATAAAATTGAAGACTTCATCTTTACCTCTGTTGTAATCGTCCTCTTTACTGCTATTCCTTTTTTCTTTTGTTACTGCCACCAGTGTTAATAGGGTAGAGTGAGTCAGTCGTGGTATCTCAAGAACCACTTAAGCTAGGAAACCAAAATTTTCTACAAAATTGCCTTAAGGCATATGCAGGCCAGGAGGGAGTATGGTTCCAAATGGTTGATTACTCCCTGGGATCGCCTGGGGTAAAAAATTGGACTTCCAGATATTCCCAATGTCACCTAATTTTCCATGAAGGATTAAAGCTAGAGCCACCAGACTTGGATCTTGTGCATGTCACATTAGGTCATCACAGTCAGTGATGACCTAATGTAACATGTACAAGATCAGTGGCCTTGACCTCAGCTGGGGTCAATAATTGGGACTTTGCAGGATATTCAGGATGCCACCTAATTTTCCATGAAAGTTTAAAGCTAGAGCCACCAAACTTGATGGACATAGACTGTGATTACCTAAGGTGGCATGTCTAGGATCAGTGACCTTGACCTCAAGGTCCTTTATATCTCAGCTTCTAGTAAGCAGTGACTGTGGGAAGTTTTTCTTAATCAAAATTGGCCATGGGCAGTTTTATGGTGTTTTAGTTATTATCAAGAACTCCACATTCTGTTGAGTGCTTACTGATATTGTAGATATTATTTCTTTTTTTTTTGGGGGGGAGGGGAGAATCTTGAAGGCTGTCATTCCAGGACCGTTCAAGAGAGGAACTTGAAATTTTCAGGAGTGATGTATCGTGGTTGCAAGCTTCTTTTGGCACAAAATAAAAATGTCCTAACACTAGCGCCGCACTAGCGCCCTCTGTTTTTTTTTTTTTTCCTCTCCTGCACAGCAAAAAATACTAAATCGATTGCTTTGCAAAATGTTTCAGTACGTAGCCATTAACATATATTAGTGAACCTGGGTAAGCTACTGATACTGAGATCCAACAAATACTTTCTGGGATATTGAGGAAAATCAGAATGGCCACCTCATGCCTGAAAGTCCTAAATCGAAAAGTATATGGCCGATTTTGATGAAACTGGGTGGAAATGTAGAGGGTCATGAGTGAACATGATTTGCAGAGTATGAATGACCTTCACCTTGATCTCAAGGTCACAGGTCAAAATCCGTAAAAAATTTTGAGTCATACCAAAAGTCCCGTTATAGTAGGTCTACAGTGATAAAAATATTTTCATCTGGAATGTGGAGTTCTTTGAATATTGCTTTAGCAATTTCAGAATTCTAGTTATTATTATTGTTATTATTATTATTAGTATTATTATGATGATGATGATGATGATGTTCATGTTTTTGTTTATGTTTATGATTATGTTTATGTTTATGGTTATGGTTATTATGATTATTGTATTACTACTACTACTACTACTGCCACCACAACCACTACTACTACTACTACTGCCACCACAACTACTATTATTACTGCTACTTCTGCTACTACTACAGCTACTGCTACTATTTACTACTACTACTACTACTACTACTATCATCATCATCATCACCATCATCATCATCATCGTCATCGTCATGTTCATCATTATCCTTTTTTTTTTTTTTTTAAGCAATATTTTCATTTATTTCCATGCTTCAGGAGCAGCTCGTCTCTGTTCATATGTATTAATACAAACCCCCAGCAGTTTACTGTTTTCTACATTTTTGTTCTAAGTTCTTTTATCAAAAGCTTTTAGCCCCGTTTAATCCAGTGACGTACTAGCGACTTTAATTTCTTGACTATTTTATACAGTAAGGGAACTGATGTTTTTGTAACGCTAGGCTCATCTGGTCATGAACCCACTGAACCGGAGGAAACAGCCAGTTCAACTGGTCGCTCTCAGACTTTCTGCTTAGATAATGTTGATGGATTGTTAATGTTGTGATGGTATCGTGCATAAAGTGGGTAAAGATTGTATGCGTTGTGATAGCATGGTGCATGGGGTAGGTAAGTTTGCTGTGGGCTGAGGGAGGGGACGGCATCGTCGTTTAGTCATGGTGAACGATGGGTAGTTTGTTGTGATGAAAATGCAGCAGGGAAGGGTAATGGCCGCACCATAGCTGCCTAGGTGCATTTATATCTTTGACTACCAAGGGTACCCGGCGTTGTCCGGGTAAAACCCTATGATCGTGCATACCGGCATTGCCTGGGACCTTGGATGGCCATTCCCCCTGTGGAAGACGACCCCCGAAGTCCCATTATGTCCAGCAAATATAGTTCCCTCCTCCAGCCCATTGTCCCAATGATATATTCCCCATGGACTTATTCTTGCCATGGACCAATTTTCCCACTACCCACCTACTTCCACCAACCTTTCCCATCCACCTTGTTCACCCACCAACCCATCTACCCTGCTCAGCCACCCGCCCACCCATTCCACCTGCCTACCCCACCCAGCCCACCCTTTCACCCACACTCACCTACCCATCCTGCCCATGCACTCACCCATCCTGCCCACCTCATTCACCCACCCATGCTGCCCCATCACACCCGCTCAATGCCCACTCACTCAGCCCACCCCATCAATCCGTCCACCCGTCCGACTCTCTGAAAGTAATAATATGGGTGTAAAAGTGCACAGTTCTCTGGTAATTGGCTATCATGTTTCCTCCATGTTGACTTGATTACCTCTTATTAGATCTAATCTTGGCCATCAGGGACGCCACTTTATCAGCTGTGACGTAAAGGTGTAGTACATCTGTTATAAATGCGAAGAGACTTCTGTATGCATCCCCCTCGATTTCTGTAGAGGATAGAAAGACAGACAGACAGACAGACAGACAGACAGACAGACACACACACACACACACACACACACACACACACACACACACACACACACACACACACACACACACACACACACACACACACACACACAGATAGATAGATAGATAGATGGATATATAGATAGACAGATAGACAGACAGATAGATGTATTTATATAAACGGGTACAGATGACCCGTGTTTATAGTTTTAGTGCATTCTGTTAGTATTCTTAAGGATTTGTTTTGTGTTCTTTGAAAATTTGTCATGTGTGTACTGGATAAGATAGACGGCCAGCTTGGACTAGCTAGCTTCGTTGCTGTTCTAAGGGCTTGTTTATAGACTGGCCTCAGATACTCTTTCTAGACTGTGCACTTTAGATGAACCCTAATTTAGTGAAAGCGTAAATGAAGATGATAGTTCCTCTCCAGTGGGAAAGGTGCCTCCAGAGCTGAATAGAAGTTTCTGAATGTAACAAAAATATATGTTACCGCAGTGAAGTGGTGAATATTACCAAATATCAACGTCAGCTGCAGTCTGATCGTTGTTTGTGAGCCTGTCTAGCTTGTGATGCCACTAGATGTTCCTTTGCTGTGTGTGTGTGTGTGTGTGTGTGTGTGTGTGTGTGTGTGTGTGTGTGTGTGTGTGTCTGTGTGTTTTACTTTAATCTTTTCAACTCGATGATGATTTTCTGATTCGTTTTTAGTCTCTCCAATCGGTTTTATTCTGGTAAGAAAAAGATTTCAAACTGAGGGACTTAAATACAACCTCAACCGACCCATTTTTGCTTGGATTCTTCTGTTTGCAGCATGATTAAGAAGAAAAAAAAAAGGAACGGATATATGTGTCGTAATCAGGGTTAATGTTTATATCGTTTCTTTGCTGGCCATGCGCACCGTTTGTTCATGTTTAGCGAAAATGTGAGGAACATGGTGAAATTGAACATACTTGTGCTCTTTCGAGAATTGTAGATTTTCATGATTACAGACAAAGGAAAATGCAACCACAGAACAGTAGCGAAATACGGTTAGTGCTAATTTTCTGTAAACCTGTCTCCGGATGCAACCCCCATCAGCTATCCCCCCCTCACCAATATTCCCCCATGGACCTGATCTCACTCCATGGACCTAATTCCTCCATTAACCTGTTTTTCTCCGATGGACCTATTTTACCTCCTGGGCCTCCTTTCCACCATGGCCTTCTTTCCCTCTTATGGACCTGTCTCCCTTCCGTGAACCTACTTTCCGCCATAATCTGTTTTCCCCCAAGGACCTATTTTCTTCAGTGAACCTACTGTCCCCCATTGACATCATACCGCATAGATCTATTTTTCCCTATGAACCTATTTTTCCATGAACCTTTTCCCCATGATCACATTTTTCCTATGGACGTGTTTTCCTATGGACCTACTGTCACCCATGGACGGTTTCTCTTCATAGATATATTTACTACCATGACCCTTTCTTCCATACATCTATTTTCCCTCCATGGACCTATTTTTCGCAATGGACCTATTCTACCCATTGACCTATTTCCTCCCATGGACCTTTTTCCCCCATTGACTTATCACCGGCTGGACTTTTGCTTCTAACTGGACCCTGGGACACTTTCCTCATGGACCTATTCTCTTAAATGGGCCTAGTGCCAACAAGAACCTATTCACACCATGGACCTACTTTCCAGCTACCAATTCATTCAGCCACCCACACACACATACCCACACCCCTTACCGAGCATAGTCTTTCAGAAACAGCAAGTTCCGCGCACCTACACGACACACACACACACACACACACACACACACACACACACACACACACACACACACACACACACACACACACACACACACACACAGAGGGGTAATTATAACCACGCTTAAGGAGGAAGAACGAGTATTATGCCTTACTTGACGTGTGTGTGTGTGTGTGTGTGTGTAAACAAAAGTTCTCAAAAGTTTTTCATCCAATGCAAGCAAATTTGGTGGTGGGGTTGAGGAGCACCCAAGTAGTTAAACTAATATTTTTTAGAATAATAGGTCAGAGCTCAAACTCATAGGGCTAAGTCAGGTTCTCATCTAACAATGTCAGTTTGAACAACTTTGATCCAGTTTACACCAAACATAGTAGGGAGTGGCGACCACCATCCACTCATTTGATGTAGCTATACCTACCTCTGCCTCCAACTCTCATTCATTTTCTAAGTCTGCCTTCCACGCTGTATACCCTTCCACTCTGTATACTTTTCTCATGTGCCCTGTCCATTTTTATTACTCTTCTTTCCACTTCGGGTGGTTCTGCACTGAGTGACAAACCTGATGGTTTCCAGTAACACAGGAAACCTTTTGCGACGCTAGTTGATAATTATATAACCAGATTATGGGGTGATGGGGAGCCTTCAGTGGCGACACTTTAAACTGGGTGAAGCTTTGCAAATGTGGCGTCCATCCAGGAACCAAATATCTACACTCATCTCCGTGCCACTGTCTACCAAAAGGGAACATCTGTTCACTGCACAGAATGGCCCTACCGGGGTGTTTGCTTGTCCGTGGTTGATGAGTCTACTCGGCCAGTCATTCAGGGGTTGCTCAAACCATGAACACTGAGGGTAAGGCAAGGACGAAGGGGAATAATTACAAGTCAAGGTAAGAGGACAAGATCAAATTTCCACCTGAGTGTCTGTGTGCTAACAAAATAACCAAACGATTTGATTTGATTTGGACCTTATTTGCTGGATGGGTTGAGGATCAGTCAAATGATTAACTTTTTTTTTTTAACAACAGATCTTAAGTCAGATTTTCATGGCAAGGTTAACTTTAGACCAAGTTTTTTTTGAAGGGTTCATGATAAGGCAAGGGTAAATGGATTCCGTTTTTAGAATAGTCGGTCAAATGCCAAGGAAACAGGGAAAGTTTGCATGTCAGGGTCACATGGGGTCAACTCAGTTTTAATCCAGTTTGGGAGAAGCCTCAAAGGTCAAGCAAGAATGAAGCAATTCGATTATGAGAGCAATCGGTCACAGGGCAATGTTGAATGTGTGGCTCTTAGACCAGTTTTTGGGCATGGGTATTACACACTCTGAGTGTTCTTTCTCGTTACACCCACACTCGCACAACAAGAGCAGGTGTTATGTCTTGAGCGGTGTGTGTGTGTGTGTGTGTGTGTGTGTGTGTGTGTGTGTGTGTGTGTGTGTGTGTGTGTGTGTGTGTGTGTGTGAACAAAATAAGTAAAAAAGTTTTGAACCGACTTTAACCAAACTTTATGCATGGGCTGAAGGTCAGTCAACATATAAATCTATTGTTTTTAGAACAACAGGACAAAAGTATAGGTCGTAGGACTAGGCAAAATGTTCATCAAGCAAAATCAGCTTAAGCAGCTATTATCCAGTTTAGATCAAACTTGGGAGAAGGTCTGTGGGCAACAAAAGAATAAAGTGCGACGATATTGAGAAGAATTGGTCAGAGAGCAAGATCACAGGGCAAAGTCAAAGTCCGACCCGTGTATGTTTGTTAACAAAATAAGGAAAACAGTTTCGATTCGATTTTAGCCAAGCTAGGTGGAAGAGCCGAGGGCCAGTAAAGGAATGAACTTTTTCTTCAGATAAATGGGCCAGAAGTCAAGATCACAGGGCAAGGTCAACGCAAGTGATTTTTATCCTATTTAGATGATACCGTTTGAAATGGCTGTCGGTAAGACAAGAATGAAAGAACTCAGTAATCTGAACAGTCAGAGGTCAAGGTAATACGGAATGGTTAAAAGCCAGTGGCACAAGGCAGGATCACCTCAAGCAGTTTGGATATGATTGAGCCAGGCTTGATAGAAGGGTTAAGGGTGATGCAATAACAAAGGGATTCAATTTTCAGTAGTTACTTAAAGGTCAAGATCACAAAGCAAAGTCAGAGCTTGACCTATGTGTTTACTGAGAACAAAATTAACAAAGGCGTTTTGATATTCTGATCTGAATCAAACTTGGTGGATGAGCTGAGGATCACTCAAGAGACTGAAATTGTTTTTGAGAACACTGGGTCAAATGCCAAGGTCACATGGCATGGTCGGCCTGAAGAATTTTTATCCGATTTACTCTGAACTTTCTGCAGGGTTTCAAATTAAAACAAGGGTAGAGTTATTCCATTTGGAGAGCATTCAGCCGGAGGTCAAAGGCACAGAGAAAATGAAATGGCAAGGTCACTGGGCAAAGTCAGCTTAGATAGTTTTGTTGTTATTTAAATATTATTGAGTGGAAGGGGTACAGAATAGGCACGAATGAAGCAGTTCGATTTTAGAGTAGTCGGCCAACAGCCAGGGTCACAGTGCGGTCACATATTAGGCCTTTAAACTACCTGGCGGGCGCTGGTGTTGCTCTCTGAGTGCTCCGTCTTCATATTAGTTTATTCTCTCTACTTCCAGACGATTTTATTCAGTTTACAGGAGACGCGGAGACATTTCGGACAGGAGGAATTAGGTATATCTTTAATCATCTTGCTCATTTCAAGATACTCGCATAAATAAAACCGTTTTGTGGTGTTACGAATTACGTGACAACTGCGTCATGAGAATGTGTTAAGATTAAGACTTTCCAGAAAATATAATTTCTTGAATCCTAGGAAATGTTTTCCATATAATCTTTGTTACCTCTAGACGATTTTATTTACCTTGGGAGAAACTGTTCTAGCTTGAAGTTGCAGATATAGTGTTCATTAACCCATTTAGTGCTGTGGTGATCTTTCAGTTGAATAAACTCGCTTGGAAACTGAAAGAACAAATGCAAAAATACGTTAACGGATTGAAAAGGTTAAGATGTGGAATCTGCCGTATTCCTTTGAACTTATGCGGCTTCCTGGAACTTCCTTGCTTTTTACCAATTTAATTTTATCATAAGATGGCACGTTTAACCTTCTTATGATCGGGACAACTCCAGTATTCTGTTCTCTGTAACACACGATTTTATTTGGCTTATGAGTGAATCATAAAAAACCTAAGAATGTACTTACCGTCATTATTAACCCTTTTATGAACGGGACAAGTTTAGCATACTTTTCTAATTAGCACGATTTCATATGACTGAGTTATCGGAGCCTGAGTGGGTCAATACTGTCACTGTCGGAAGAACTCTAGTGTTCTATAGCAACTAACGCATATTGTTTTATTCTGCTGCAAGGGAGTCATGGGAGCTGTTCCCTTCCTCACACCGTATTCCTGCTGGCGTAAGGGACTTCGTACCACTTCTGTCTTAGCGATTTATTTAACATATTACACTTAACCCTCCTATGACGACCATAAATCTTCACTATTTTATCCTTAGTGCCGCCAAATGATTTTTATCTAAGTTAAACGTGGCCACTTTTCGCCTCAAGCAGTATCCAGTTATCCTCTGACAACCATTCAGATCTTCACTATTGTATTCACTGTTGTGTTCCTGGTACTGTCAGACGATTATGTTCATTTTATAAGTGGCGTCTCGTCGTGTAATCAACAACCCTCTGATTGTAACTAAGATCTTCATTATATTATTTCTTGATACCGCCACACGATTTTATTCAGCCGGCCTCTGGTCGTCTACAAGTTAAAAACAGTCTCCAGCAACACTGCACCACCAGTTTGACCTTAGAATCACACCTTCTTTTAAGAGCCACATCTAATTTGCTTAGGTAATTTTCTTCCTGTTGATAAACTGGTTATCTGTGTCATACATCATATTCATATTTGTTCTTAAAAATGACTCTGGCCTTGCATGAGTCACGAACGGTGACTGAAAGGGTGCGACTCAGCGGAGAAGTAGGCTGACGATAAGAGTAAAAGCTTTCAAGTGGGAAAGGAAGAGTCTGATTCGAAGGAAATATATAATGATGGATGGACGACGATGTTGCTGGATGGATAATTGACAAATGAACCACGGATGGCCAAGACGTCTAGGAACGAGCGGTTGACGATGATAAACGAACGGACGGCAGCGGGTAGATGAAACAAACGACGATGAATGGATGACGGCAACGTATAGAGAACGAAAACGTATGTACGGCAAAGGCGACAACGGGTAGGCGACGAAGACGAAGATGGATGGAAGCTGACAGATGGACAACGACGACAACAACAGATAGCCAATAATATGTTAGCCACGGCGACAACAGCGACGACGACAGCGGCGAATTATACTCGTATGATTGATGGTGATGGATGACTGACGATTGATGATTAATGATGAAGGATGATTGATTTCTAATGAGTGATTGATGAGGTAATGATTGATGATTGGTTGATAACTGGCTGATGATGACTGATGATTGATGACTATTTAAGATTTATTATTAATGACGAGTGGTGATTGAAGATTGATGATGACATGATTTTTTTTTAATGAAGAATGATGATTGATGAGGATTTTATTTTTCTTGATAACCAATGATGACTGAAGCCTAATGATGGCTGATAACTGGTCTTAACTGATGATGACTGATAATGATTGATGACTGATGACTAGTAATGATGCATGGTTGATGGTGGCTGTGTATTAATGTTGACTGATTAATGATGATTGATTATGTCTGACAATTATTGATAACAGATGATTAATGACGATGATGATGATGATGATGATGATGATCATGATGATGATGAAGATGATGGTGTGAATGATGTTGATGATGATGATGATGTACTGGGGATGAAAGCGCTGGCACCGATATAGCCTAACTAGTCAGCTCAAGTTATACACAAGTCCCTCAGCTCCTTCTCTATTCCCCGAAAGGAGGAGGATGAACTGTAGACGGACGATTTCAACCTGCAGTTCACTAGGTTTACGTTCAGATGAGCCTGGGACTACAAGAACAGCATGATGATGATGATGATGATGATGATGATGATGATGATTTTTTCGGATGATTGTTTACGATTGATGATTGATGATTGACTGTTTGATGATTCCCTGAGAAAGATCGATGATGAATGATTGACGATGGATGACAGCTGACTGTTGACCTAATCGACTGATGAGCGATGAACTGTATACAATCGATGGTTGACTGATGATTGATGATGACTGATGACAGGTGATTGATAATGTTGATGTTAATAATATTATCTATCTATCTATAGCCCGACGCCCTAATCCCGCAAAGGGTGGCCACAGACAAAACGCCTCCAAGTCGCTCTGTCACCTACCATTTGACTGCCCTCCCCCCAACTCACTCCCCACTCCCTCATATACCTCTCAACTCCATCCCTCCACCTCATCCTCGGTCTACCTCTCCCTCTCCCTCCCTCCACCTCACCTACATACACCCTCTTAGTCTGTCTTTCATTCTCCATTCTCTTCACATGTCCAAACCACCTCAGTGTATTTCTCCTAATCTTCTCAACCACATCCACATCCACCCCACAGCGTTCCTTCACTTCTTCATTCGTCAGCCTGTCCCTCCACGTCACTCCACATGCTCCTCTCAAGTAACTCATTTCCACTGCTCTCACTCTTGACTTGTTCCCCTCTTGCAAGGTCCATGCCTCGCTTCCATACGTCAGGGTAGGGATCACAGTACTATCATGCAATGACTTCTTAACTTCCATACTCACCTCCCTATTTCTCATCACTGCTTTCAATGTACCAACAACCTTCCTTCCCTGTTGTACCCTTTCACGCACTTCATCCCCCAAATAATAATAATAATGATAATAATAATATTATTATTATTATTTTTATTATTATTATTATTATTATTATTAATGATAATAATGATAATAATAAGAAGGAGAAGAAGAAGAAAAAAAGAAAATGAAGAAGAGGATGAACCACAGCAACATTCTTACCAGTCACACTTTCCACACACACACACACACACACACACACACACACACACACACACACACACACACACACACACACACACACACACACACACACACACACACACACACACACGTTCCGGCTCATAGGGGTCAGGAGGCGAGTTGAATGGAGGAGTGTTTCTGCACAGCGCGTCACCTAGGCACCGCACAAACGAACACAGATCTCAAAAGTCCATGAGGTCAGGTGCACATCAACAGTCTGTGGGTGGTTGTGTAGGAATACCCCTGAGGTACACTTGCCCTCTGACCAGAGTGGGCTTAAAACTGTGGATCACCATTGTACACCCCCTCCCCCCCAAAAAAAAAAAAAAATCATAATCATAATAAATGAAGAGTAGAAGAAAATAATGTTGATCATGCTTGTCTAACCGCGGGTGCGTGGAGTCTCAGCAGGGCGTGCACAAATGGTTCCTAGGCTGCATTATAATTTATGTCCTGTTTGACAGCTCCTGGTAGCATTTGATCATCAAAAATTCTATATCTAGTTTTATAATGTACTACTATATTTCTGTCGTTTCCGCTTCATGAATATATACATGTCTTTTTTTTTTTCTTAACTCCAGGTTTATTTGTTTGGGTCTACAAATATACAATAAAATGTAAATTCAGTATTTTTTTGATGTTCATATAATTCTTTTCATTTTCCTATTAAAAATTTTATGAGATGGAATTGCGTTGGTTAGGATGCACTGGGTTTGGGGGTGCAGAGGCTAATATGATCAGAAAACCTAGCTCTAATTGTACAGTTAGGAACAAAGAATCGAATACTGTTCCATTGCGTCTCCATCACACTAGGGCATGTTCACACTCTTCTTTAATACATCATATAGATGATAATCATCTACGGAAACAGAAACACTAGAATCCTCTCTCAGCCCTGGAATATTAGCCGGTAGAGGAGCGTGAGAAGTAGAGGAGGTGAAACGCAGGTCAAATTTTGTTCCTGAGTGTATTATACATCCTGAAACACGGCACAGTTAATCACTTCAGATATTCAGAAACACTAAGAAATAAATTTTAAACTTTTGACTGTGTAAATCACTGCACTGGAAAGGCTACAGAGATCTCTTCATTTTACCCCATTGACTCTGGGGGATTCCCTCGTCTGTTGCTACGACAAATGTGTGGTCAGACACAATGAACCGCTTAACCGCGTGCTTATATCTATAATTTTTGCTTTTGAGCCTGAGGTGCTTATTCATCCGCCATCGTGGTATACATGGTAATTGAACCATCAGGTTAATGCAGTTACCTTCCCTAGCTGTTGCCATATATTCTTCTTTTTCCATACCAACCCACAGTGGGTGGTTGAACGCCTGAGTATAGCAGCGCCAACTACCCGCACCAGGATTGGAACCCAGGCGCCAACTGGCCAGTAACTTGTTGATCAGCAATATTAACCATTTGGCTGCCGTAGATAGTAAGTGTAAAATATAAGACATTGCTCTGTTTGTACTGTGATGCAACTATCCTATTTTTGTAGTGCCATATAGCCTACTTTTCTTTTTAAATTCCTTTTTTTTTTTTTAATGTGATCCACGCAGTTTTTAATTTTCACTTCTTAAGCAGTGTGGTCGCTTCTATAACATTTTCCCCTGGTTACTAAGCCCACATAACCTAGGGAAACATAACGTTAGCGGCCCATCTGTCCAGTCCTATCATATTCCATCCAAACCAAACCTAACCTATCCTAACCAACCCTAACCATATCTAACCAGACATAACCTATCCTAGCCACACCGAACCAAAGCAAACCCAACATGACCAAAGTCTGTCCTCAACTTGGCTCTCCTCCACCTCACTCTCCTCCCTCACACCCTACTCCACTAGCTCCCGGGTAATACTCATATTTCAGAGGAATTTGCATCATTATTAACGTTCATTTGCAAGCGTATCTTTTGGTGAGGAAAAACTGGTACAGTGTGAGATGCATCGACTGGCAAAAAGAAATCTCATTACTTGGTTGTACGTATGCATAAATTCATCTTATCTCTGAATATTACATGAAACTCAAAGAAGGATGGTGGTAACGATATTTTTCTGTTAAGCTGTGCCTCCCACCACGCAATACACTAACCTTCCGTGTTCCTCTGTGTACATAGGCTAAAACCTGACTTATTATTTGTACAATACATCTGATACAACATTGCACTCGAGTCATACAATACACCCACACCAACACCCACAATCATCGCCAGTACCCACACAAAACACCCACACTCACTTCTACACAACACACCCATACTCCTACAGTGCACACAACACATCTACGCTCACAGTGCACACAATACACCCATACATCCACAATGCACACAACACACCCATACACCCACAATGCACACCACACACCCATACACCCACAATGCACACAACACACCCATACACCCACAATGCACACCACACACCCATACACCCACAATGCACACCACACACCCATACTCATACCTACACAACATATCCGCACCGTCATCATCAGCGTCCACACAGCACACCCACAATCACATCTACACAACATACTCACACCCACAGTGCACATGACACACCCACAACCTCACAATGCACTCACATCCACGAACGACAAAATCACTCACACAACACATTCCCTCCCACCACCTACAAAACACATCCATTACCCACACCTACACCCACCACCCACACCTATACAGGATATCGAAACACACACACACACACACACACACACACACACACACACACACACACACACACACACACACACACACACACACACACACACACACACACACACACACACACACACACACACACACACACACACACACACACTCATTTAAAGCATTCGCCAGCAACACATTCATATATAACATTCACCACCCACACTCGCATAACTCACATCTGCACAACATACTCATATACAACATTCACCAGCAACACACACACATACAACATTCACCAGCTAGACTCACCCCACACCCACCACCACCCACACAGCACCATGTTTTTCTTTCTTTCCGGCTCAGGGTCACTTTTTCATTGGCTTTGTTGTTCATTTTTCCACAAGGCTTTTCCTGCCTCATTCTCTCCCCTTCCCACCTCTCTCGTACTCCCCGTGTTTCCCTTCCTTTTTCTAGTCTTTCGTGCTTTATTCCTCTTCCTGTTCTTTATTTTTCCTGCCTCGCTGTCTCCTCTTCTCACCTTTCTTCTTCTGTCTCAGTTTTTTGCGTTGTTTGTGTGCATTGTTCCTCTGTTGCCTGCCTTATTAAACTCTTCACAACTAACTACTTTTTCTTTCTTAGACTCTTTTTCTTTATTGATCTTCCTATTTTTATTTCCTGTCTCCTCTCCCTTTCCAACCTCTCATATTTTCTTCTTTTATCCATTCTCTTGTGCATTATTCCCGTAGATCATTCCACTTTTTCATCCGTTTATTTCCTTGTTTTTCAGTCCCTAATGCATTACTTATCTTCATTTCCTCCTGCCACAGGTTGATCTGTTTCTCATATTTAGAGTGTATGTATATTTCATCACATCTTTGTCCATTTCTCAGGTATCATTTCAAATGACCTCTTGTCAAAAACGTTCCTGACGACTTTACTTTTACATTCTTCCTTTCTCTTTTTCGTCCCGATGACTATGTAGCTATTTCTTCTACTGACAACTGCGAACTCTGCCCAGACTTTCTCCTCTAATTCTAGTTTGGACGATATTGTTGTTAGCCTTCCATCTTCTCCCCTTTCAAATTTATCATTCCTATTATGAAAATTTCTGCAGAAGTTGTTCTTTTTGTCCTCACTGGCCTCAGTACTAACAATGCGTACGGTCATGAGGGCCCGCTTATGTGGTTCCCATGAATTATGCCTCCGTGCTATGACTTTGACTTTGCAGACTCATTTGCCTTTGTCTGTCAACTTGGATTTTTCCTTTCTGCTAGGAGTTTGTTTCATTGATCGTGTCCCTACGGAGGGTGACCGTACCCAACTCTTCATCACCCATTTACTTTAACATTTAGCATGTTTTAAGTCCTTGAATCAGTCCTTCAGTATACCATTGTGAGGTATCTTTCTTCTCATATAGTTTACCCTCTTTCAAACCGTCATTATGGGCTACATCAAGGACGCTTCAATGATGATGTTACATTTCTCTCAGACTCTTGGCCATCTCTTCTGGATTTCGGTGAAACTTTTCCTATTGCGCAAGACATCTCGAGGGCTTTTGACAGAGTATGACTCAAAGTTTTTTTTTTTTTTTTTTCCCCTCCAGAATTGCCTTGCTACGACTTCTATCCCTCATTCTGTACCTTCATCTCCAGGAGTTCTATAACTGTTGTTGTAGACGCCCACTGTTCCTCTTATAGAGCTGTCGACAGCGGTGTTCGTCGGGCTCTTCCTTTTATTAATCAGTGACTTCCTGAAATGTTAATATAACTCTTTCCACTCATTCGCTGATAACTCCAATTTTCGCTTCTCTACCCGTATACCTTTCTCAAATGTATGTATCCATAAAGGTAACAGTAACACGCAGAAAATTATACGCGCATATTGAATTTCTTTCATTGCAAAGGAAAACAACACTACGTGGGTTTAAATTCTCTCATTAAAGCACTTAACGGCACAGTGCACATAAAGGTCCAAGGGCCAACTACCCCTTCTAGGAGCAAAGTCCCGAGTCTACACTACCGTTGTTCAGTGTATCTAAGGTAGATAAGTAGCCAACTCTCCTTGGTGGCATTAAATGATGGAGTAACCTCCGATCACCGCTTGTGGATCAAATCTAAGGACCGAGGAAAGGCCATCTCTCATCCCACTGAAGTATTAAGGTAATTTAAGTAAGATTTAGGCTGAATAAACCAATTCTTTAGCACACTGCAATGGGAGAGATTTGTTGGTACAACTGATTTTCGATTTGATTATTTACCTATCAGAATGACGTCGTGGAGATGAATGTGTGTGTATTAGTGTGTGTGTGTGTGTGTGTGTGTGTGTGTGTGTGTGTGTGTGTGTGTGTGTGTGTCTGCATTTGTGTTTATGTCTACATTTGCGTCTGTGTGTGTATCTGCCTGTTTATACTGAATATGTGTTTTATGAATGTTTCACGTTTCATAGCCTGACTCACCTGCACAAACACCACCGTCGTCTCCTGGAATGAGTCATATCAGGTCCTGTAGTTTTCCACTGATGTTGTCGCACAGCTTCACACGCCTCTTTTACATTTTATATAACCCTTTTATGGACGGAATATTTCTTACATTAACGTTTTTATGGTCGGAGCAATTTTAGTATTCGATTCCAGCTAATAAAAGACGACATTATCCAGTTGAGGCTGAGTCACAGGAGCCTCTGATTGCTAATAATGACGCTAAAAATCATCTCATGGTCGAAACATTTCTAGTATATTATTCTAACTAATGTCAGACGAATTTAGTAAGCTGAGAGTAAGTCATAGGATCCTGAGTGTTAACTTTTTCACCACCTGTAGTTCAAAGACCACTTCCTCGTCTGCTTAAGTTTTTGTAACGTCTCTCCCTCAATGCTCTGTTTTAGCTGTTACACGTAAATATTCTTTCTTGCCTGATATATGTTATTATAATATGGACAGAGTGTGCATAAGGCAAATTTAAGAAAATAAGCATCCCTTAAGTACGATGGGGTCTTATGTGTTTCCCTCTTGCCTCAGCCACACGAGTTTATTTTAGCTCTAGGGCGGCGCCTCATGGTGAAGGGGTAAATGAAGGCTCTATCTTGTCGTCTGTTCGAAAACTCTCTCCTAAGATTAATAAAGTTGCGTTGTGGTAGGGTGAATAAAATATTGTATTAGTTACTATGTGTCAAGTGGGGTTGGTGAAGGATTAGTGCCCCTCCCTGTAAAACAATTAACTCTAAGCCCTTGGCCACCCCGTCTGGGATGCATGGCGTTTGGCAATGAATGAAAAAAATGAGTTACTATGTTCAAGGGGTTAGTGCATCATGTGCAAAAATTTATTGATAAGGAAGAACTGATAGAAATTTTCCAAAACTGACGAGAAATCGGACTCAAGAGGAATCCACAGGGAACCAAGCTTTATTTTCCAGCGTATTAGGATCATGTTCTTTAAACTTAAATGGCAAAGTGGAATTCAAACCTTTAATATCTTATTGTTATTTTGGGGACATGTGTGGTTATTAGGCATGGTTATCCTGCATCTTACATTACACAGTGTGGTCAGCAACGATACAGGAAAGCAAACACGTTCCATATTACCCACTTGCCTCGAGAATTATCGTCAACAAAATTGCCAACATTCCCTAGGGAATGAAAGATGGTCTCCACACAGGTACAGTACGCTGACATGCTTCTGTGCAACTTGTCATGATAATCTGTGAGCATACAAAATATTTAATCTTAAATTTTGCAACATTGTACGGTATGATGTTGACCCCATAAATCTCTTTAAAATGCCGATTTTAAAAAAATGAGAAAGATGTGCAGGATAACTAGCCTGAGAAACAACTGTTCCAAATTTGAAAAATATTAGTGAAGAAATAAAGGATTGGCGTCAAGCCGAAACAACGTTTAGAAGAAAAAAGAAATAAACGGAAGAAATACAGTAGGTGTCCACACTTTGGTGCGAGGACTTAAAACAGGGAGTTTGCATTCCACATTACGATTTAAGTTTTGTGCATTAGACGCAAAGAATAGCCTTCTCATGAGCTTGGCAAGGTTATAACACCTGTATTTACCAACAAATCTTGAAAATTATATCTAAGAATTCTTGAGTTTTTCTATCTGAATGTTGTTTTGAAAAGGGGATGTCGTATCTCCATGATTGTTCGGTTTGTAAACAGGTGGAGTTATAAAAGAGATACAAGGTAGGGCAGTGGATGTTGAAGCAGCCCTAATGAGAAAGGGTAGCGTTTGTAAACTTCCTGTTCTGTTGTTAGCAGATGGTACTGCGAAGGGGAACTTCAAGGCTTGGTGGATGAGTTTTGGAGAGTGCAGTATGTAAGAAACGAAGAGTAAAGTTGTGATCTTCGAGAGAAATAAAGCCATTGAATGCACAGTGAGACTGGATAATAAGGAAATGGAAAATGTGAGTGACTTAAGTGCTTTGATAGTGTGATGAGTAAGAATGAAGGTTTGGAGGATGAAGTTCTTAAAGGGTACAACAGGGAAGAAGTGTTGCTGGTTCTTTGAAAGCAGTGATTAGAAAAAGGGAAGTGAGCATGTAAGTAAAAACATCGCTACATGACAGTATTGTGATCTCCATCCAAAAGTATGGAAGCAAATCTTGGACCTTGCTGAAAGGACACAAGTCAAGAGTGAGAGAGGTGGAAATGAGCTGAGAGGAGCATGTGAAGATACATGGAGAGACAGACTGACAAATGAGGAAGTGAAGCTGCTTTGCGGTGTGGATGTGGATGTGAGAGATAGCGTTAGGAGAAATACACTGTCGTGGTTTGGCCATGTGGAGAGGATGAAGAGTGAGAGACTAACGAGGAGAGTATGTGAGTAAGGTGGTGGCGGGCAGAAGGAAGGGCAGACCGGGGATAAGATGGAGGGATTGAGTGATGTTGTACATGAGAGAGGGGGGTGGAAGCTGAGGGGAGGACAATAAATGGCAGTGGACAGGGGGACATGGAGACGATTTGTTGGTGGTCACCCCTTATGGGATTAAGGCGTCTGGCTATTGATTGATAGACATGTAGTTCTTTTAAGGTATTTGTGCCGTTTCAATACCAACCTAGACCGCCTAAACAGCATATATAGGGTATTAGTGGGTCATGTGCAGAAATAAAAAGATAAGGCAGAGGTGCTAGGAAGGTGTCCTATTCATAATCACTAAGGGCACTCAGAGAGTGCAACACGCGCGCCAGCTAATTATTCTAATGACCGAAAACTTGAATTTATTCTGTGATCTTGACCTTCGACCACTTCCTCTCACAATCAGATTGTTCATTCATGCATGAACCTTAACTGTTCAGTAAGTTTAGTTTAAATCATATCAAAACTACTACAAATAATATTGCTTGGTTGCCTTGAATTATCAACTTTTGCAATGATATTAATTCCTGACTAATTGCTCTGAACATGGAATCACTTGTCTTTGCCTTACGCTGAATCTTTCCACAAAGTTTGGTGTACTGTAGATCATTTTTAAGAAAATTATTAAGTTGACCTTGCTATGTGGCCTTGACCTTTGACCTACTGCTCTAAAAAACAATAGATCAACTTCTTGGCTGACCCTCAACCCTTCCACCAAGTTCAATCAAAATCGAACAAAAAAGTTATTTTGTACATACATACAGATAAACTATCCGAATTTTGACCCTGCACAGTGACTGACCTACGAGGGATTTTTCTAAAATTCATACCTCTTTGTTCTTGAAATACTCTCAGCTCATCCGCCAAGTTTGGTCTAAATCGGATTAAAATTGAGCAGATCTTGTTAGTTCAAATTCTGATCTAGCCCTGTAACCTTGACCTTTGACCTATTGTCCTCAAAAACATATGTCAACTCCTTGGTAGTCCCTCTAGCACTTCATCAAATTTGGTTATAATCAGATAAAAAGATTAGAGTTATTTTCACACACACACACACACACACACACACACACACACACACACACACACACACACACACACACACACACAAATCATAAAACCTGCTCTTGCTTTGCGAGTCGCAGATGTAACAAACATACAGATTGTCTTGTCGCGTAGTTAATCTTTTGTTTTTGGTTTCGCACGAGATGAACATAATTATCATACAATGTTAGAAATAATAAGCAGAAAGAAACGATCATTACACTGAGGGGTTAAAGGTAATTTAAGTCAGATCTGAGTTAATACTCGTAAACCATTTCTTCATTACACTGGAATGGGAGAGAACTTTACTGGTTCAGCATATATATATATATATATATATATATATATATATATATATATATATATATATATATATATATATATATATATATATATAATCATCATCCATTGAGGTCCACTGCAGGACCGGCCTATCCCTACCGAAGCAGGGACGATACAGCCAATGTATCTCTACCCAGTGGCTTAGGCTGTCTGGCGTAGACTGTACAGTATTTAGGGTGAGAAGTGCTTGTGAGTGTAATTGTAATGTTGGAGTGGCTTTGGATGTGTATGTAGTCTGTGAAACAAGTGTAATCGGCCGGCTTTAAGCCGACTGGGTGCAGTCATACTAGTATGTGACACTGATTCAACCACAAGATCCCTTGTGTCCGCCAAAGCGGTCAGTGGCTCGGTGAACGCTTCCAACCCGCGTCCACCAGCGTGCGAAACGCACACTCTGCCACTGTACCACAGAGGCTCCATATATATATATATATATATATATATATATATATATATATATATATATATATATATATATATATATATATATATATATATATAAGAGAACCAGACCGTCGTGTGATGAATCATTTTGGAAAAAAATAAAAAGGAAAAAGTTTAGAAATATCTCAGTATAAATCACCTCAAATATTTGATTATTTCTTCCCGAACCAGTCCCTCGTGGATGAGAATGTATGGGTGAAATAAAGCTGAGTAAAGCCCACCACATAACCCATACACAGCCTAATGCAAATATATCTCACCCACGTACAGAGGGAGATACATAAATAACCCTGAACCTCCTGAACTTTATGAGAATGTATAGTCCATGGCTGAGATTCATAAAATAACGTATGATATATTTTTCTCGTAAGTAAGGTTTCTCTTCGTAAGAAGAATACTATAGGAGACATGGGAAGATTATTTTCTCTTCGTATGAAGAATACTATAGGAGACGTGGGAAGATTTTGCGGTCTCTTCCTTATCGTTGCTGCAGAATAAATGTTACGTACGGTAGGGAATTGAGAGTAACGCTCCTGCATGAGACTATATTATTAACATAAACACTGAATAAAATCGACCATACAGCTCTTGTAAAACCGAGGTCGAACGTGGCCTAAGCTATTAAGTAAATCCGTAGCAGCCAGTCGCGTCTGTAAATGTATTCATGGGGGTTAACCTGTGCATTCTGCGGTACAAAGAATACACCACTCTTCACAGAAAACAATGCCATAATTGCCTATTCGTGTTATAGTGAAGAAATAAACCCTTATTGTATGATAATTAAAGGATGAAATCCACATCCAAATAACGTAGCCCAAAACACAAACCATACACAACTCTGCGATTCTTTGGTTACGGTGAATTATTGAGATGTAGCCTAAATAAAGTCGTACGTGGTAAGCTGAGAGAAAGTAGGAAATTCTTACTTCTTGGCCACAACGTTAATTATCGCCCGCATTCAGCAAGGCGAGACGATATAGATTGTGTGTGTGTGTGTGTGTGTGTGTGTGTCTTTTGCCAAAATATCTCGACAAGTTGCGGACGAGTTTTCACCAAACCGTCAGGAAATAGCAACTATGTGGATGTGCAGATGCCTATTACTTTTGGTGAGGATTTGATCAGTGACGACCGAATGCCAGCCGCCATATATTGTTCAGTATGGATTGACTTTCTGTAAAACACGGTGACTGAATTCCGTAAAGTTTTGCGAATTATCTTCAAATTTGGTTTGTAGGTAGCTTGTATCTTAGCCAACAACATATTGGCAGGCGATTAGCATTCGGCCTCCCGAATGCTTTTGTTTCATTACGATGGTTGTCGACATTTTTTGGTATCAAGTTTCCTCTCTCTCTTTTTTTTTTTTTTTTTTTTTTTTTTTTTTTTTTTTTTTCATGAGAAGATCGTATGACGTTAGTCGAAATAAAGTACAGAGAGGTATTTAGAAACCAAAAAAGGGGAATAATTCAAATATTTCTCCCTCAGACCGAAAAAGTCTTCATGTACGAGATTTTACAGGTTGAATAAAAACAAAGCTGAACACAGACCACCACAAACTGTAAATCCACAAACCACACACAACTCATAAAAATTGTGCATAAATTTATCCCCCCGCATTGGTGAGCGAATACGAAGCCTGAAACCAGACATGAGCAAAATTACGTTACGTAAAACTTAACCCATATTTAAAAGACACTACCACGCAAGAATACACACTAAAGCGAAAACAAACCAAACGTAGATAAATAAACAAGCTCCTACCAGCCGTTGTATGTGAATGTATGGCTGTGAACTAAAAGAAAACAAATGTAAGTGAATAAATATGGCCGGACCATCCAATGTGTGAGAATTTATGGACGTGAAATCTTATTCTTCCATTGCTAGGATTTCTTTCGAGTGAGCAAAATAGTCAAGTGTTGGCCTAAGACAAATTTCTAGGAATACCAATAAGAGAGAAACGGCAACTAAAAGTAATATTTGAAGCTTCTGGTTGAACAAAATTTACCTGTGTAAATAAAATGTTCAAGAGAACCATTGGAGAAAAGGGCTGAAACTTTACCATGAGTCGTCATCATTATCATCATCATCATCATCATCATCATATCATCATCATCATCGTCATCATTATCATTATCATCCCCCCTCTTTTCCCATTTTCAGGTGAGGTGAGGTACCGCCATGTAAAAATGAATAAAATAACACCCACTGCAGCCGTCATGCATGAGATGTATGACGATAAACTCTTTCACACTAATAAATAAAAACCACCTCATAACCCATAAACCATACAGATCTATTGGCCCCCAGTGTGCAAGTGTATAAACAAAGCCGAACCAGCCAGCGGTGTATGAGAATGTATGGCAGGGAAGTGAACTCTTGCCCACTAAATAACACGGGCTGGGGGACGGCCCTAAAAACAAGCACATTTTCAATCTAATCTGGAGCAGCGGAAGTAAATATTGACATTTTTATTGCAGCCGAGGTGAAATGTTGTTGTGGGACCTGGATTTTAAGGCAACCCATGTGTTTTACTTTTTTCTTTCTTGTGTGTGTGTGTGTGTGTGTGTGTGTGTGTGTGTGTGTGTGTGTGTGTGTATTTCGTGTGAGTGTTTCATGTGTGTGTTTCGTGTGTGTGTGTGTGTGTGTGTGTGTGTGTGTGTGTGTGTGTGTGTATTTCGTGTGAGTGTTTCGTGTGTGTGTGTGTGTGTGTGTGTGTGTGTGTGTGTGTGTGTGTGTGTGTGTGTATTTCGTGTGAGTGTTTCGTGTGTGTGTGTGTGTGTGTGTGTGTGTGTGTGTGTGTGTGTGTTTGTGTGCAATGAGGGGTGGAGATATATGACCGTTACCATTAAATTGAGTTATGTAATGGGAGGGGGATTTTATTGTCTTTCATTTATTTTTAGGTGGGTTTAGGTTTAATGTATTTCTAAGTTTCTTTCTGCTGTACCTTCTTCTTCCTTTCTTGCAAACTCTATTCGTCTTGGTGCCATTCCTGTATTTCTTCATCAGTTAGCTTTACTTGGCACAATTGTTCCATGTGCCAATGCCCCTCGAGGCCATTTTTTCTTTATTTAAACCTTTTAAAAGGATTTATATTGGATCCTGTATTTTTGTGAGTTCATTAATCACTATGGCAAGTGCACAGTAAGGACGTAGTATATGAAGACTATCATGCTTCGTTATTATGCTGTTCCCGAAGTTTAGTCACTGAATAAGACTGCTTTATACGAGTATTTTGATCATAGCACTTTCACGTCACTAGCACCGTATTCTAGTGTCATATATCCTCTTATACATTATAATTCGAGGTGGACAGAAGATTATATTTGAATCCAAGGTACGTGGACAGAGTCACCTACAGTTTATCATGATTACCATGGGATTACGTATATATTATATATTCTTCACCACCAGTGTGTAGCAGTAGCTGTAGCCGCAACCCCAGGCTCATCGAAACATAAACCCAGTAGAATGCAGACCGAACTGCCCCTTTTTTTCTTTTCGGGGAATATGGAGGCGATTGATTGATTTGTTTAGCCGGGTTCCTCCATCGCACGCTCATACCGGTTCCGCCATATAAAGGCGTCCCTCGGCAGCACCTGTTCGAACAGTGTAGGTGAATGCTTACCCTTGTGTAGATGCGCAGTAAGGGGTGAGGCAGGAAGCCTTGTGTTTACCAGTGCATCAAACTCGACATTTGTGCCAGCGTCGGAAACAACTGGTCCATTTCTTTTAAAGACAGTTCTTCATACGTACACTTTCAGAAACACAAAGCATAGTAAGCTATGTTTGCCTCCAGGACAAGTTTCGTTTAACCCATTCAGTCCGGTGACGTATATTGTAGTTCTTACTACTACCGAACGAACTTTGATCAGGCAAGACCACCTTATAATTCCATTAATGTACTGTATGTGTGTAAAAGTTTAAGACCTCAATCTCATTGCCAATTACAACTATGGAAGGAAAGTTCACACACACACACACACACACACACACACACACACACACACACACACACACACACACACACACACACACACACACACACACACACACACACACACACACACACACACACATTTCTCATTCCACTCTCATTATACACTTAGGCAGCATAATCTTGAATACCTCAACCCACAGTCATCTGTGAACATAACACTGTCAAACATACCGTACCCAACCGTGATGGTGATAATGATGATGATAATGATTACATGCACAAACCGCCAACAGTATCATTGGCAGCTCAAATATTCATTCGTCTTTTGTTCTTTTAAAGGACCAACGGAGAGATGCTTAAATAAGTTGTTGCTTCCGAAGGATATTGCACACTAACCAACAACAGACAGTAAAAGCATCATTTTCACCATCAGTTCATCATTATAAGTCTCCTTCATCATCACCGTTGTAACGTTGCCACGAGGACTTTGGGTTAACTCCGTCGTCATCAACATGTCACAGCAGTATCATTACTTTTACAATTAATTATCCATCACCAACACATTTTTGCTTCACTGTCACGCCGTCACAAAATTGTCACGAGCTGTTTTAAAAATAGCTGGTCAATGTCCATAACCATTCCATAGTAAAGTAATTTTCATCATCAGTTCTTAATCATTCCAAGCACACTTTTTGCTTCATAACGCCCACATCAAAACAGTGTAACTAACACTTTAAGATAGGTCTGTCATCATCACCATTACATCTTCATTATCAGTCCCTGTGCAGTAGGGTATTTTTGTTTTCTTTACCATCCCTTCAAAACAATAATGTTAAAAATGTATGATCGCTCTGTCCAGATCTTTGTAAGAGAGTAACATCATCACATTCAACACCAGTGCATCTGCATCATCAGCAACAACACTTCATTTTTCTTCAGTATTACCGCCATCATTCCATTAACCTTCTTGAAAGTCAAGGGTATCTCGTAAGGTAAATAAAATCGCTTTTTGGTAACAAGAATAATGTATTTAACGCGTGACGGCACATAGGTGTATTGTAAAGACTGCCATAATCTTTAAACTACCAGAGGTCTCTCCTAACCTGATTAAAATCCTCGGTAACAAAACTATCTGATTAACCCCTTCACCACAATGGCGTATTTCATTTTAACCAGACCGCCACCAGACGATTAAATTTAGCTTTAGCAAGGTTGCTTGCACCACAAGCTTTAATGAAGGCTGTGTCTAATTCGTCAGTACAGATAGTCTCGCCTTAGCTGAATAAAATCAGACTGGAGTAACAAGCATGGGATAAAAAAAATACGAAACTGGATTCAAGGGTTTAAATACATCACATCATGCAAGGATTAATGGTGGTTGTTTCCAGCTCTTCACTACCAGAGATATATTTTAAGTTGACTAGAATCGTCTTCGCTGCATTCTCTTCACTTTTACCGGGCCCAGATTTTCGTGTTCTTGTAGCTTATTCAACGTAGCTCAAAGACTTAAAGACATTGTTAAGGTTGGACTCCATTCCATTGGACTTCGTCGCGACTGGCATCATATTCTAGCTTTAATTAATTGTTACAGCTCAGCATTCAACGTGGAGAAATGGATATTTTAGGCCAGGCTAGAAAAAAAAAGTATAATAAGAATTGTATATGGTGTTCTGGCACCGGTACTGCAGGAGTAAATAGAGTCTTGCTTTTACTGCTTCATTACCAAAGATCGCGGAAATTTTAAGAATATCGTTTGGTTTTAGCAAGAACAAAATAATATAAATGCCACTCTACCCCTGCAGCCGTACGTTCTTTTTTCCTTCCCTCCTCTTCCTCTTTCCTTCCTTTCATCTTCCCATTCTTCTCCTTCTAATTTCCTTTCCTCTTTCTTCCTTACATCTTACTCTCCTGCTCTTTTCTTTCTTTCCTTCCCTTTTATTCCTTTACTCTCTCTCTCTCTCTCTCTCTCCTCCCTTCTGCTTCTCGCCCTTCCTCAGATTTGTAGCTCTAAATTTTCCACCTTACTTTTGTCTTCACTGTTTCCTTTCTATCTTCCCCCATTTCAAAACCCACTTGCCTTTCTTTCCCACCTTTTACTGCCATCTCCTCTCTCTCACACATTGCCCTTTTCTTTCAACCTCTCTCTCTCCTCTCACCCTTTCGTTCCCCCCCCCCCCACCTCTCATAAGTATTTTCTTCCTATCATCTGTCCCTCCAGTTCATGCACCCCGTTATCTCTCTGTCTCTCTACCAGTGCCCCTCTCCCTACCGCTACCGCCCGTTCTTCCTACCTGCCTGCTTTCTTTACCCATTTCACTCCCATCTGCAACTGCCTAATGTACTTTCTTCCTCATATCTTACCTTTCTCTCTCCCACTTCTCTCTCTTCCACTTCCTCTCTCTCTTCCACTTCCTCTCCCTCTTCCACTTCCTTTTTCTTTCCCACTTTTTCTTCCCGTTCTCCCTCACGCACCATCCTTCTCCTCTGTAACCTGCTCTTCCCTCTTTCCCAACTTTCCACATTCCATCATTTCCTAACACACTATCCTCTTCCTCTCCCACTCTCCTCTCCTCTCGCACTCTCTTCCGTTATCTCTCTCCCTGCTTCCTTTTCCTCCCATCCCACGTCTCTCCCCAGTGCCCAGTTCTCCCTCCATCTCCCGCACGCCTTTCTCCTTATTTCCCTCTCCCTGTTACCCTTTCCTTCCTTTTAGTCTCTCTTATTTCCCATCCTTTACCCGTTCATGAAGATGGCGTACATTATATCAACCGTATATATTTGCTGCTTCAGGATGATTTCATTTAGCATCACGGGGGACATTTCGATTTTGAGGGGTTAGGGATTACCTTCATTAATCACTTCACTACCGTAGATGCTTCCTAAGTTGAACAGAATCCTCTAGTAATTGCAAGAATATAAGAAAAACTACGTTATCTGATTGAAGAGTTTAGTATTTCTACCTATGTTTTCTTAACCCGTTTTTTCTATCTCTGCTCTATCTCCATTCCACCCACCTCTCCTACCCACTGCTTTCTCTTATTTCCCATCTCTCTGACAGCCTGTTCTTCTCTCCCACTTTTCTCCTTCACTCTGTCTCTGTCTCTTTCTCCCCTCCATCTCCCACTCCCACACCTTCCTCTCGCTTTCATTTTCCCTCCGCTCTTCCCCATTGGTTGGCAGTCGTTAATTTCCCAGCTGTTTCTTCTTCAGTCATTTCCTTTCTTCAATTTACTGTTCTTCTCTCTTACCTATCTCTCTCCCTTTTCCACCCTTTCACCCATCTCCTTTCTCCCTCTAATGCGTTACCCTCATTTCCTCCCACCTCTTCCCTCCCACACATCCCTCTCTCTCATTTTCCCCTAGCCCCGCAGTCAAGTGTTCATTCTTTAATCTTCCTACGTAGTTTTTCTTAATTATTTCCCTTCAACCTTCCATTTCTCCTTAACTCACTTCCCTTCTCTTGTACCTACTGTCCTCTTTTCCTTCCCACTTCCCTCTCTCGCTGGTCCTTTCACATCACTCCTTTCCCTCTAATACGCTATTTTCCTCCTCAATCCTTACTCTGTCTTCCACATTTTTCCCTTTTGTCTTTTTCTCCTGTCTCCCGTCTCCATCGCGTCCTCTCCTCCTTTTCCAGTTTCCTCTTCTCCTCCGTCTTTCATATTTCCCGTCTCTTTCCCGCCCTTTCTTCTTATCTCCCTAAAACACTGTCCTCCTCTCCCCTACCAGCCTCTCTCTCTCTCTATCTTTCCCACCATCTCTCTCTTTCTCTCCTTTTCCCACCCTTTCTTCCTATCTCTCTCATGCCCTGCCCTCCCCTCTGTCCTACCCACTCCTCCTCTCCCCTCCCACCTCCCCCACTTCACAACCCTCTCTCCCTCATCGCTCTCCCTCTCCCTTCCACCCTTCCTCCTGCCCCTTCCCTCAGGTCTGCAATCAGAGTGTCCTGTAATCACGCTACCTCTGGACCCGTCGCATCCATATTCAGGAGGGGGTGGCGCGGCGAGGCATCCCCGGCACGTATCACTGTTGTTCCCCCGCTGTCAAGAGCCGAGGGAATTTCACTTACCACCTACCCAATGCCTCGCCCACAAAAGGGGAGTCTCAGAAATAGGCATAATAGGCTGATTAATGAGGCGTAGGTTTGAGGAGTCTTGCTGAAGTTTAGTGAAGTGTTTGTCTAATTCGCCGGCTGTTCATTGACGATCGTTAAAATCTTGGAACTGAGGAGACTGTGTTAATGAAAGGGTCAGTGACTGAGTCGTAAGTTGAGAGACTTGTGTGGAAACTCTTCTGGTAAGGGTGTACACTCACGTCTTATTCTTGTAGAGCCTCATGGACAGAATAGTAAGGAAAAATTGGGTGATTACTGGAGTAAATCAATAGGAGCTTATTCTGAGGCTGCTTAAAGTGCTTGACTAATTCCTGACTAGCCTAGCATGTTTGTCAAAATCTTAGAGACGGGGAGAGCGTGATTCGCAACGAATCAAAGGTTGCGAAAGTGTCTTTCAAAAGTGTTTGGTAAAGGTTGCAGTACACTTCTTATTCTATTAACGCCTCATCGACAAAAAGCGAGTCTAAGCAATGAGAAGAACGTGCCAATTAATAATTTGTTGATTGGAGGCATTAATTCTGAAGCTTGAGGGAACTGACTGACTCTTAGTTTATGGAAAACCATCAAAAAGGTACTGGTAATTACTCCTCTGGACTGGAAACGTCTCGTCGACAAGTTAGGAGTCTTATAGAGATGGGGAGAATAAGCAAAGTAATGGGTAGAGATATGGAGGTTGTTTTTTTTAATGCAAAAAAAGTTAAAGACTGAAAGCCCACAATACTTACCCTTCTCAGGGGTAAAAATTAACATAAGAGAGGCAAAAATCGGGAATCGTTCCATTTGAGATGCCGGAAAACATTTCGTTAAACGACTGGCAGTCATAGGCAGAGGGAAATATAGAAGAAAGGAGACAGCTTAAGAGCTGACAAGCTGTATATATGAAGAATTGAGAGTATCGGTTAAGTAATGCATCAGAGAGTTGGACAGACAATAAGTGCTATCATGTTCGATGGTTGGTGCGCGTCCGCCTTTACTGAAGACGGATGCAAGGCGGTGGCCGAGTTAGTAGTCGAGTCAGTAGAGAAGTGGAGTGCTGTTTCAGTGATGGAGGGTTCGAATCCCGGCTGGGAGAGGGAACAGTTTAAAGGATATGGGTTTCGTTAAATTAGACTTTACTGAATTATGATTAGACTCGCCGACATTTCGTAACTCCCCCCCCCCCCGCCTTCCTTCTTAATATCAGTATCTTTGTCATGCATGTAGACAGCTCTAGCATGTATTCAGTATAAGCCATGGGTATCAAGTAGTGACGTGTGAAGGTGTATGGTATGTAGAAGGACTGCTGGACCTCAGGGAACGGGCTCTTAAATCCTATGCCCGGAGTCGGACACAATAAAATAAAAATTGAGAGGAATGTTGGCCACTGAAACAGCAGTAGTAGAAGGAAAGAGACGCAACACTGCGGCAAAGAGAGAAAGATAAAAGGTCATCAGTAGGAGGTGTGAGGCTGATGAAATGAAAAGCCGTTGCCTCCACCCTATTTAAGTGAAATGTATGCGATCCCATCCCCCACCTCGGCATATGAAAGCAGTACTCTGCACAGAGGCAAATATGTTACAAAGTCGGTATCTGCACAGGGGTGAGGAAAAAATGAAGTCTGTTTAGCACACCTGGTCTTTTTGAGAAACGGATTTTATAAGGGAAATAATGTTATGTTTCCATGATTGGTCCCAAGTGAAATATACTCAAAGGATATTGAGAGATAATGAAGGACAGAGGTGGGTACCACTGAATATTAGGGATGTTCGTGTGGAAGATTTTGGCGGGATGAAAGATGCAGGAGTTGAGTCTTTGATTCATTAAAAATATAAAAGTTTCTTTTACCCAACTCAAAAATAACAGACATGCCAGAAACCAAGTGTGCCATGGCCTCATCTCTTAGGTAACTGCTGTGGGAAAGAAGTGCTTGACTCTAGTTCACTGATACACAGTACGGTACGTAAAACAAGGACCAGTAAATAGTCTTGTTGATTATATGACATTATTTTGGTAATCTGCGTAGGGACTGTATCCCTGTTTTATTCTAGAAATGCATTGAAGACAGAAAAAGAGTCTTTGAAATTGAGAGCACTTAAACTGAAGCAGTCAAATTATATGCTTGAGATAAGTGTTTAACTGTACTTCCTGGGTATTCCCCAATAGGAGTATTTCAGAAAACAACCAGAATGGGTTTATGCTGAGAGCAGTAAAGAGTTTAATGAGCTGAAGGAGTCTGTTCTGAAGCTTAAGTATTTTCGAATTTTTGTCAAAAGGGGACCTGTGCTGGAGAAGTGTTTTGTGAAAGTCACTGGGAGGAATGCATCCATGACTTACCGTATAACCGAGAGGCCGAACTCGACAAAAAGGAATCCTTGAAATGAGAAAAATGGCTCTCCCCTCCTGTGGCGTACGAGCAGCTGAAATATATTGTTTTGTGTTATCTGGGATAGAATACTAGAGAAGTCCCGATCATGAGAGGACTCTTCGTGAGTCTTACCATTTCCAGACTACTACAGCTCACTCACAGCCGAATTAATCGCCTACTGTTAAATGTAGCACATTACTAGAATTGTTCCTCCCATTAGAGGATTAATGCTGACAATACTAACACACAGTCCCCGATGGCTCATAGCTGAATGAATTCGTCTGGCATTAACTAAACACACGCACACCCACACCCACACCCACCCACACACACCCACACCCACACACACACACACACACACACACACACACACACACACACACACGAGAAGACGAAACCATGAATGGGCTAATGAGGCCTTGGTTGGAGGAGGATTTATTGAGAAATGTTTGATTTTATTTTTCACATATCCTGGAGAGGGCTTGCATTCACGTCTTTGATTTGTAATGGCTCATCTACAAAAGGAAGAATCACAGATATGAAGATAGGAGTATATAGGCAGCTGAAAACAGTGTCAGTGAATGAGTCGTAAGTTGAAGTCGTCTGTTATGAAGCGTGGGGAAGTGTTTGCTTTAAAGCATGTGCGTCAGAATTAGGTCTCGTAAATGGGGGGAGATATGCCGTTGAAGGACGTTAATAAGGAGTTTTATAGTTTGGAGAAATCTGTTTTGGGAAGTGTCCGATTAATTGGAGGATAATTCTCAATAGGGAGTCTTAGAAAAGGCGAAGATAGGGTGATGAAGGAATCAGTAAAGCTTCTCAAGGTTGGAGGAGAGTTTCTGGGGAGGATTTGATATAGATTTATATATATCCACCTTTTTTTTTATATATATATTGCAACGCCTGATTGATAAAAAAGGGAATGTCAAAATATGGTGAATGACCTGATACAGGGGAGTCAGTGAATGAGTTTTTGGATCGTGATGTATTATTTTGAGACCTGGAAAGCTACTGACTAATACTCTCATATTCATCAGAAGGGAGTCCCAGTAACAGAAGGAATAAGTTGATGAAAGGAGTTAGTGACTGAGTCTTAGCTTGAAGAGGTCTGGATGGATTATACCCACTGTTGCTGTTGTAGACGGCCATTATTCTTCTAGATCTATCAACAGTGGTGTTCCTCAGGGCTCTGTCCTATCACCAGCTCTCTTCCTTTTATTCATCAATGATCTTCTAAGCTGTACATCTAACCCTATCCACTCATACACTGATGAATCCACCCTTCACCTTTCCATTCGGTTCCCGCAATGCCCATCTCAGCAGTTACTTCAACAAACAAGGGATGAGGCTATGGCACACCTAATGTCTGACTTAGCTCGTATCTCTGACTGGGGTAAAAATAATCTTGTTGTTTTTCATGCATCTAAGACTCAGTTCTTACACCTATCAACCCGTCAAAATCTTCCACAGGTATACCCACTAATGTTTAATAATATTCAGCTTAATCCTGGATCATCCTTGAACATGCTTGGGGTTTCATTTACTCGGGACTTATCTTGGAAAGATCATATTACATCGCTTGTAAAATCTGCTTCCAAGAGATTGGGTGTGCTAAGCTGACTCCGTTCTTTCTTTACCCCTGCACAATTGTTGACTCTATACAGGGGTTTTATCCACCCCTGCGTGGAGTACAACTCTCATGTGTGGGGAGGCTCCCCACATACAGCTCCTCTCAATAGGGTGGAGTCAAAGGCTTTTTGTCTCATTAATTCTCCTCCTCTTACTGACTTTCTTCAACCTCTGTCTCTTCGCCGCACTGTTGCATCTTTATCTCTTTTCTATCGCTACTTTAATGGTCACTGCTCCTCTGAACTGTCTGCATGCATTCCTCCACCTCTACGACGGGCGCGTAGCACCCGTCTAGCAGCAAACGCTCATTCCTTTTCTGTCCAATTCTCTAATGCAAGAGTTAACCGTTACTCTCAGTCCTTCATTTATGCAACAGGTCAACTCTGGAACTGTCTTCCTCTGTATTTCCTGCTGCCTATGATCTCCAGTCTTTCAAACGCAGTGTGTCCAGACATCTCGAAATGAATGGATCTTGAATTTGGCTCTCTCTTGTATTTTGTTTTTCTCTAGGAGGGAACTCTTATTGCGGGCTCATGGCCTTTGGTTCCTTCTTCCTCGCATAAAAAAAAAAAATATTGAAGCTGTGTATATTTTGTCCATGTCTACGTTAATTTTAACTCTTCAGCTTAAGGCATCGCCTAATAAAGATAATGGAGATTCAGAAATATTGAAAATCGGTTATTCATGGCAGTCAATAGTCTTAAATGCTGGAAATGACTATTTTTGAACTTGGGAGGTGTGTGTATCCAATACTTGGTGTTAGTTCGTTGAAAAGCCAGTTTCTTGTAAAGACTGTAACACGAAGCTGACGGTGGATGTGTATGTTCGTAGTTCTTTTAAAACATTGCTTCATTAACCCTTTCGCTGCTTTAAGTGCACTAAGTTATTAAGTCCAGGTGAACATGACGCGATTTTGTTCAGCTGAGAAAAATGCTAATTGTCTTTCCAAGGGTCCATTCTTTCAGCCAGAGGATATCTCATCAACACTATTTAACTGTCTATTTTTTTTTTTTTTTTTTTTTTTACGCCATGTCCCCTTTTGTCGATAAAGGCTAAGGCGTTGCCCGTGGCTAAATCACTTAGGTTTTTGGAGCGTGTAGCACTTTATGACCGGATCCCCTTCCTGATGTCTACCAGTGACCCTTGGGTGGACTTGAACGTCCGACCCACTGAACCACGGCTGCTGCAACCAGCTAGGTGACAGGAGAGCGCTACCTCTCCTGGCAAGCAGAGCATGAATTACGGTAAGGTTCGATTGCTTTATCGTAATTTGTACTAATGGAAAAATTTCGTACAGTAATTTCGTACCGTACCATTTATTTCCTTTCGTACTATACCAGTTCGATGAAATATCGTACCGTGATTTCGTACCTGATTTCGTACCTATATGATCTTTACACTCACTGAAAATGTGAAAATCTTGTCTATGTTAATAGCCTCTGAGTAATTATAATATTACTATAGGTATAATTATGATAACTTGTCATCCTCTCTGGTCATTTTTGAGTACTGACAATAGTTGTTATCATCCACTAAGTTATAGTCTTCCATTTTCAGTTTATGTTTATATTTTGTTATATTTCTTGGTATTTTCTAGCAATGTTCTCCAGAAGTTTGGGGTTTCAGTTAAAGCCATAGGTATGCAAAATTCGAAACACAAAGAATATGTTCAGCATTTTATTACTAAAAATCATTATTCCATAAAATCCGTATTAATACACACTATCCTTTGTGGACTGTTTTAAGATTGTATGGACTTGCTGGTAGGTTACTAAAAGGGATGAAAAGTTTTTATGTAAATAGTAGAGCGTGTGTAAGAGTGGGAAATGCTGTGAGTGATTGGTTTCCCGTGAGAGTGGGGGTGCGACAGGGATGTGTGATGTCGCCTTGGTTGTTTAATATTTAAATGAATGGTGTTGTAAGGGAGGTGAATGCAAGAGTTTTAGGTGGAGGTCTGAGTCTGGTGAATGTTGATGGTGGAGAGTGGAATCTGAAGCAGCTGCTGTTTGCAGATGATACTGCACTGGTGGCTGATTCAGAGGAGAGATTGAGACAGTTGGTAGAGGAGTTTGGAAGGGTGTGTGAAAGGAGGAAATTGAAAGTAAATGAGAATAAGAGTAAAGTGATGAAGTGTACGAGGTTGGTAGATGGTAGGGGGATGAATATAGTTTTGAATGGCGAGTTGCTTGAGGAGGTAGAGTGTTTTAAATATCTAGAGTCACATGTTGCTGTGGATGGAAGAATAGATGCAGAAGTGAAGTTTAGAATAAATGAAGTAGGAAAGGTGCTGGGAGGAATGAAAAAAGTGTTTAGATGTCGTTCACTTAGAATGGATGTAAAGAGAAGGCTGTATGAGGGTGTTGTGGTACCGACTGCGTTATATGGGGCTGAAACATGGAATATGGGTGTAGCAGAGAGGAAAATTTTAATGTAATGGAGATGAGGTGTCTGAGGAGTATGTGTGGGGTGACGCGTATGGATCGAGTGCGAAATGACGAAGTGCGAAGGAGAACTGGAGTTGTTCGGGAGATGGCTGGTAGAGTTGAGCAGAGGATGTTGCGATGGTTTGGGCATATGGAGAGAATGGATAATGAGCGATTGGTGAAAAAGATAACTAGATCTGATGTGAGAGGTGAAAGGCTGAGAGGAAGACCACGAATAGGATGGATGGACAGTGTGAAGAGAGCGCTGGATGCGAGAGGGATGGCTGTTGAGCAAGGAAGTGTGGCTGTGCGTGACAGAAATAGAGAGAAATTGTGAATGAATAAGTGATGACGCAGCCCTGAGGGGATATTCTCCCGCATTTGGTCTGATCAGCTAGTCAGGTCAGGTGCGGGTAAGAGGATGGGTCTGTTATGATGTGGCAGGGGTAAACCAGCTCTGCTGTCGGGCCTTGCTGCGGATGTCACTGATTGCATTGCGCAGTTGACCCTTGTGCGGTGTGGTGCGGTGAGGATCTGTCCGTTCTCCCCTTTGGGGCTAAGATGCAAATGAATGTGTTTGAATGGATGAGTAAATGGGGGGGGGTGTCGTCCTGTCTCGGCTACCTCCCTTTCCTTGGGGGAAGCGGCCTAGATATGTAGATAGAATAGATCCTTTTATACACGTGTGTGTGTGTGTGTGTGTGTGTGTGTGTGTGTGTGTGTGTGTGTGTGTGTGTGTGTGTGTCCCTTAAGTTAAATAGGGTATGGAATGCAAGGAATGTTGAAGGTGTAGACTAAGTCAGAGGAGAGAGAGAGGTCAGGTCAGGTAACGTGAGGTCAGGTAAGTTAAATACACCCTAGAGACCCATATTGGCCTGCAAGCATTTCATTGCAGACTTCAGGGAGTGGTGTGGTTCGAAAGTGGTACGAAAAAAGTAAGAAATTTTTATCGAACTTTCGTACAGTACCGAACTTGGAAAAAATACCGAACCGTGATTTCGAACCGTACTTTTCACACTTTTCCAACCGTACCGTACCGTATTTTCGTACCATATCATACCGTACTGCATGCTTTGCCGGCAAGGCAGCTTACCCGGGCGCAGGCGCAAACGCACGGCACTTCGGCCCCAAGTCAGGCACTCTACCACTGAGGCGTCATGCCCCCAACAACAGTGGATACAAAATATAAAAGATCCACTGGCACCAAAATGGAGACTGTTGTGTAATAGATGGAGGCACCAACCATCCACCCACCCGATGTTGTGGTGCCCTTAGGTGACTATATTGGAAGGCAAAAGAAATGGTCTCCTTGTACCCCAAGAAACCGTTTACTTCGTTGAGTGGTAACCATATAACCAAATGACTCTGGTAGTCTAGTGGGTCAAGGTACATTAACCGGATGGAACCTGTAATGGTTTAAATCCGAGGGTTGGTTGGGATTTATTACTCACTTAATGCCACTCGAGGGCGAGCAAGGCACGTCACCCTCGCCTTAAATGTCGGGACTGGATAACCAATCCCCTGGCCCCAGCGCTCATTATGGAATAAGGGGGAGGGGAGGAATAAATGATGGGTGCCTGGATTTTTAATTGCATCAACCAGAAAACGTTTCTTTTAAGCTGGAAAAAATAGTTTTCCGTTACACAGAATAAAGCAAAAGCGTCCTCTGGCCGGGGGGCGAAGGGCGCAGTGAAAAACACGAATGCAAATAGCGGTGAAAAAATATGTATACTTCTACAGACGAAAACGAGACTATTGTAGACACAGAGAAAAGAGAAGGGAAAAAGATCGGAGTAAAAATAGCCCAGTGAGGGGAGGGGAATGAAAGGGGTGGTGTAGAAAGGGGAGGTGTTGAATAGGGTGTTAGCTTAATGATGAGGGAAGGGTGATAATGATAGGTCCGGGCCTGTGGGTGTGTAAAGGGAGAGGAAGAGAGGGAGAGACGAGAATAATGAAGATGGAAGGAGTTGGCCCAGGCATTATTTACAGGGAAGGGCAGTGCTGCATTGATGAGGAGTTGGTGGGT
>NC_137015.1:14499503-14539503 GCF_032717465.1 Coenobita brevimanus | reverse complement strand
GGCTGTGCGAAACACGATGAGCTTTGG
The DNA here is from genome assembly GCF_032717465.1 of Coenobita brevimanus. Lineage (NCBI taxonomy): Eukaryota > Metazoa > Arthropoda > Malacostraca > Decapoda > Coenobitidae > Coenobita > Coenobita brevimanus. The sequence continues at coordinate 14,539,476 of NC_137015.1, read as the reverse complement.
GTATGAGGTAGGAATGAGTCTCCTAGGTTACTAGTCAAATCGACCCTGCACTCTAGATACAATAGTACATCTTCCGTGCTGGAAGGGATGGGGGTTGTTTCGTCAGGATGGAAAAGTCTCTGTTGGCAAGGACGCCAGGTGGTTTAGTGGTTTGAAGGCACCAGTCGAGGTGAGGATAGGGCATCGCGCTCTTTGCTTGTAATCCCAAAGAGACAACCGGGGCTTTGCTCTTATACTGTACTTTTTTTCTCTCACTAAGTTGGTCAAAAATTTTCAACTCTACATCTTAAACGCCGAGTTATATCAATACCTTAACCCTAAAATTTACTAATAGTCACGAAGAGGTGCAATGGAAATGATGTTAGACTGTGTCAATGTTTTTATCTGCCACTGAGCTACACTAAGTTGCTGAAGAACAAAAATTTAGGCCAAGTTAAGGTGAAATGAGTATAGTAGAGTGTTAGCAGAGGCATAAGCTGGCCGTCTACCCGTTAATGATCTGAACTACTCTACCCCCGCCATGGATCCTTGCACATCACAGAGGGTAATATGGGACTTGATGCTTTTTACATTTGGTTAAGTTAGGTTGAGGTATTTACCAGGCAAATGGAAATACTATTACGGTATCTAAAAATATACAGTTATTACCAGCGGAACTTTTATTCAGCCTTTAATAAGATCACATACTGTACTGGTTTATTCTTTGCTTTACAGATGATTTTATGACGATTAGGATGAGTGGAGTGGTTAGACGCAGGCTTCAGTAACCCCTTTATTGCTAAGGTTCTTCCCAACGCAAATAAAACCGTCTGGTACAGGCCTGAGTAAAATGGAAAATAATGAAGTTATTAGTGTCACTGGCTTGAGAGGCGAACGATGGAGGAAAAATGAAGTGTCTGGGAATATCGATGACTGAAAATATTAGGTCTATGAAATTTTTAAGACTGCAGGGGCACCATGGACAGATGATGTGTATGGCCTATGCAAAAATGATATAAATATAGTGTAGCGAGTGCAGTGAAATATTTGGAGATAGTGTGCCAGAAAGCCTGGATGAGTGCAGTGTATCGCAAATGATTTAGATTTTTGCCCATGTAAAAAAATAAACATGAGTATACTGATTTCATTTAATTTCTGTTTTAAATGTGCATGATTCCAGACATTATTTCCTTCAATCTGGTGACTTTTTTTATTTTGCCATCTCCAGATAACTTTCTTCATCTTAGGACAAACTTTCCCATCTAGAGAGGTTGGATATAGTCTGCATTACCACCTCCACTTCTAGATCGCTATCGTAAGCTAAGCAAAATCGTCATGTAGCATCAGGAATAAACTAAAAATACGCCATCGGACTGGAAACGTTACACAGTCAGTCCGTTCCCTGAAACTCATCATTCCTCTCAGGAACAATTTCCACCACACACTTATACATTATCGAAGAATAAGTCGGCTGAGGGGTGTTGCTAAGGTTTACAAGCGAATAATGAGTGACAGGGTACAAAAGGTGTCAATGTGCCTGGTGATGGATGAACTGAGTGACGGGGGACGTGTCAGTAGTCTGCTTTTAGTAAGGTGGATGGTGGACAACCTTGTGATAAAGATGATGATGGCGAGAGTTAAATATGTATTACTGGTGGAAATCAGAAATTTTAAAGGAAAAATGGTGGTTAAATCTTTGTGTAAGAGAAAAACATTCTGGAGAAAGGCATCAAAATGACCATTAAAAAAAGCTGACAGCATGAAGAAGCGTCATTTTCCACATTACCAAAGAGATGCAAGAAACTGGTCTTGAACGATATGAAATGTAATGAGTTGAAAGCAGTTGAAAGGATATAATGAGAATTACGAGTATATGTCGAGTATGTAGTACTTACTGGATCAGAAAGTAGTATTTGGGAAGAATATATATATATATATATATATATATATATATATATATATATATATATACACACACACACACACACAGAGAAAAAAAGCCGCGTTGTTTGTTTCTTTGTTGTTTGTTTGTTTGTCCTTCAGTCACTCCGAATCCAAGGGACAGAGACCCCCAGGCCCATAAATATTCTGAATCAGGGTGACCCAAGGATGGTTTTGGGAGGGAGGCAAAATTCAGACGTGGGTCATTTGAAGTCACCGGTAGTTTTTGCCTTTTTGGCCCGGGCAACTCCGGGTACCCCTGCAGCCCAGTTTTTGGAACTGAGACTCACATGACCTCCAGCTCGGACATAGGCTATGTGAAGGTGACCTCCGAGGTCATTTGAGGTCACTGGTCGGAGGCCATTTCAGGTCACCGGTAATACACGCTCGAACGCCTAGATCAAGCAGCCCAATTTTTGGCATGGAGACTCACATGACCTTCAGTTCGGACATCGGCAGTGTGAGGTTGACCTCCGTCATTTGAGGTCACCGGACAGAGGCCATTTGATGTCACCAGCAATTGTAAATAAGTGCGAACAGATATTGTGCCTTAGTATGCAAAAGCTGAAATAGGAAGTTCCTGCACCTCTTATAGTCCCTCTTCAAAAGTATAAGAGGTACATGGTCTTTCTGGGGTAGAAAGATTGAACTAGAACAAATATGATTAGAGTGTTCGCCTTTTTGGCCCGGCAACGCCGGGTGTCCCTGCTTGTGCATATATATATATATATATATATATATATATATATATATATATATATATATATCAATCATCATCTGGACCTGGTTTCCCACCCTAGGTCAGAGTGAGGAGTAGCATTATTCAGACAGCCCAAATTTGCCCAGTCCAATGGGCCACGCTTCCATTCACTCATCATTCAAGCCCTTTGAATCCTGGCTCCATCGTATACGCCAAAAACATTCACCACGTTCTGTAGCGTCACATAAACGTATCCATTTGAGTCAATCCGGACACTGCCACGCAAATAAGGGGGGCCAAATCCCTGATCATGCACTTCTCCTCACAACATTCATCCAGCCAGCTCGATCTCTTGTCAGTTCCCTAGCCTCACCGAATTCCAAACCTCTCTTCCTCACACACTCATCCACCATATCTCTACACCTTCTCCTTGGCCTACCTCGTCTTCTCCCTCCTTCAAATTCACTCAGTTATACCTTTTTCACCACTCTATTGTTATCCATTCTCTCCACATGACCATACCATCTCAGTACACTCTCTTCGATTCTGGTGTTCACCGACTTCCTCACTCCACATCTTTCATGAATCACATTATTTCGTATCCTATCCACCCTCTGTACCTCACATACATTCCTCAGCGGTCTCATCTCCACTGCTTCTACTCTTGACTTGTCATTTTCTTGCCACACCATAGTCTCATATCCATATGTTAAAGTTGGCACTAACACTCCAAGTAAGCCTCGTGCAGCTGCAACACTCAAGCCTCTGTTTCTTATCAAGACCTTAATTGCAGCAGCTACTTTTCCTCCTTGTGGTACTTTACATTCAACTTCGTTTGCACATTTTCCTCTCTTTTCTGTCACTGTACCCAAGTATTTGAACTCTCACTAATTCCAGTCCCTCTCCATTCACTGTAACATCGCACTGGGAGTCACCTGCTCTCTCATTAACCATCACTTTATTCTTTTCTACATTTACTCTCAAGACACGATGCTCACAGGCATCAGCAAAACTCTGCACTAGCCTACTGAGTTCTTGTCCGGTACTTGCAAGCAGTACTGCATCATCAGCATACAACAAATTTGAGATATTCCATCCATCACCATTCAGTACCAACGCCATCCATCTCTCCATTACATGTGTTTTTACTTCGCTCATCACCCCATCCATATATATATTGAACAACCGTGGGAACATCACACAACTTTGTCGCACGCCTACATTGATCGTGAACCATTCACTTAGATGCCCATTAACCCTTACACATGGTTCACTACCATCATAAAAACCCTTGACAGCACCTAACAGCTTACCCTCTACACCGTACATGCGCAGTACTTTCCACAATCCTTCTCTGTCCACTTTGTCGTATGCTTTTTCCAGATCCATGAATGCCGTAAACACCTTATGGTCCTTCTCACAAGCCTTTTCTGCCATCTGTCTCATTGCAAATATTTGATCCACACATCCTCTGCCACTCCTAAAGCCATGCTATTCATCACTCACTAGGACATCTGATATCTCTCTTACTTTCTCTATAATAATTCTTCCATATATCTTCCCTACCACTCAGTAAACGTATGCCACGATAATTCTTGCACTCATTTTGCTCACCTTTATTTTTGTACAGGAGTACAATCACAGCCCTTTTCCACTCTGCAGGCACAGTTTCATTCATCCATGCCTTCTTGCATATCTCCAACTAGCACTTCATTCCACTCTCTCCGCTACACTTACGCATCTTTGCATACACCTTATCAATCCCAGCTGCTTTCCCATTTTTCAGCCGCTTCATAGCACTCTTCACCTATGTGAGTGTCACGTCTCCTGGTACTGCATTCCTTCTCTGCACACCCCCAAAACCAGTCATGTTTACAGCCGCTCTGCTTTCTCTATTCCCATTCATCAGACTATCAAAATATTCTTTCCATCAGGTCCTTTACTTCATCCCCATGGGTTAATAATCTACCACCTACATCCTTCATACCATCACATTTCATTCCACTTTCACTACTACAGTTCTGCACTTTTTTCCAGAATGACTTTCTATTTTCAAAGTACTTTGTACACACACACACACACACACACACACACACACATATATATATATATATATATATATATATATATATATATATATATATATATATATATATATATATATATATATATATATATATATATATATATATATATATATATATATATATATATATATATATATATATATATATATATATATTACTGAAAGTCAGTGAAAATGTACCACCTAATGCAGATGCAATAATTCGTACACCGTTGGTTGTTTCCAACGCTAATCAAGTTTGCTATAATCATGTACTCATGCAACACCCATATAAACACAAAGATTCACTTTGTTCACGAAGCGAAGTCTCAGAGATAAGTTTGATCAGTTCAACCCATTCCATTTACTTCGTCTTGATGGAAAGAGAACACGTGGTTGTTTTATATCTGGGACCAAGTTTAGGTCGTGTGTAAGTAAATACGGTCTGGTAGTTCTTGAAAGACTGCCATTATGCCACGCTTTTCACGTCAAGAACGTCATCGTGCCCGAGGAATGCTGGAGTGTGACATGGCGCAACGTGAGGCAGTCAGTAGAGTATGGGCTGTCATCATTCAACAATTGTCAGGCTCATTTAGAGGCATCGTGAAACAGGCTCAGTTGACGACCGACAGTGTCCTGGATGAGTACATGTCACAACAGAACGCCCAAGTCACCACATCCAGATGTCGCATCACAGGCACAGTTTCCTGGAGGCAGCACAAATAGCACATCAGAATCCTGGTCAACATAATCATCAGATAAGCAGTTCCTCCGTACAGTGGCGACTGCGGTTGTTTGACTGAAACACACATAAACCCTTAAGGGTTTTGGATCTCTCACTCTCCCATCGTCGGAACAGACTATAGTGGTGTAGCCAACATGAACATCGGACCGAAAGGCAGTGGAATCCTGTTTTCTTCACTGATGAATGTTGCTTTTGCGTGGATCACTTTGATGGGCGTCTGCGTGTTTGGAGGCGATGTAATGATTGTTGTCCTAATTTTTGTGTGGAACAGGGTAATTGCTGAGGTGGACCTGGCATCATGACATGGGCAGAGATTTCAGCTGACAACAAAACATCCCTAGTGATCATCGAAGGTAACCTTACTGCTCGAGGACACATCAACAATGTTCCCAGGTCCCATGTGATCCCGTTTCTATGCGACCATCCAGGCATAAGAATGTTGCAACAAGATAACGCTCGTCCACATGCTGCTGGTGTCACAATAGAGTCTCTGCAGGCTGAGAACAACATACTGCCATGGCCTGCCTTCTCACCGGATTCAAACCCAACTGAACATGCGTGGGATTATCTTAAGAGGTGCCTATCGTTGCATGACCCCAACCACAAAACAGACAACAACTGATCTTGGGAGTGAAAGAAGAGTGGGAGAGGCTTCCACAGTACCGTACACACTACGTGCACTGGTGTCCAGTGTGAGACGTAGTGTACCTGTAGAATTACAAATTACATTGCAGCCAATGGTGGCCACACCACATACTGACTGACACAAGTAGTGTGGAATTACCTGTCTAGGGGTCAAGTCACAAATGCCCTGATTGTTTATGTAATGAATTTCTTGCCCTTATGTACTGTCGTAAACTTATAGATACTGATGACCCCACTGTGTGAACTACATTTAGAGATGTCGAACTTTACACATAATAAGTCACAGGTAACCTAAAGGTACGTTTTCATTGACTTCATATATATATATATATATATATATATATATATATATATATATATATATATATATATATATATATATATATATATATATATATATATATATATATATATATATATATATATATATATATATATATATATATATATATATATATATATATATATATATATATATATCCATTTACAAAGTCTTATATCTCTAACTCTCAACTCAGTACAGCCATCTCTTTAAATCGAGACTTATCCACGATCAGTGAATGGGGACAAAATAACCTTGTCTCATTTAATTCTAGTAAAACTAAATATATACAGTTTACTATAGACAGGTATTGCCAGAATCGTATATTACCTTCAGTGCTACAAATATTCCCATTTTCAAAAGTAGTGAAATTCTCGGCGTCTCGCTTAACAATGCTGTCAGCTGGACCTCTCATGTCAGATCACCTGCTAAAACCGCCTCAAAGAAACTTGGATTATTGTACAGAGTCCGTAACTTCTTCACTGACGAGCAGTTAGCTATAATTTGTAAGATTCACGTGCACTATCAGCTTGAATAATGCCCACCCTTGTGGAATGGATGTGGAGAAGTTGCATTAAAACAACTAGACAACATTCAGAACAAAGCTGTTAGAATGATTAATAACCCTGCTATTACTAATAAACTACCTCCCCTACAAGTAAGAAGGAATGTTGCCTCCCTTGCATTGTTTTACAGATACTCTTATGGCAAATGTTCAGACGAAGTAGCGTCCATTGTGCCACCTCTCCATGCCTTCCCTCGTGCTACACGGGCATCTGGTAGCGCTCATGACTGGAATGTCATTCAGCCATACTGCAGAACTTCTGCCTATCAGAATTCTTCATTCCCCGAACTGCATCTCTCTGGAACTCGCTTCCCCAGAGTTGTTTCCCTCCAAACTTCAACCTACAGCTGTTCAAGTCTAACTGTTACAGATATTTTATAACCTAAGGACACCAGTAATCTGGCGCATGGATTTTTTTTTATTCATTTGTTTTTCCTTCCTCTGTTCTCTTATTTAAAAAAAAAGTCTATATCTATCTATCTATCTATCTATCTATCTATCTATCTATCTATCTATCTATATATATATATATACAGTACACATAGATAGACATAAATATATATATATTTTTAAATAACAGAACAGAGGAAGGAAAAACTATCTATCTATCTATCTGTCTATAGCCCGACGACCTAATCCCGCAAAGGGTGGCCGCAGACAAAACGCCTCCAAGTCGCTCTGTCACCCACCATTTGACTACCCTCCCCCCAACTCACCCCCCCCTCCCTCATATACCTCTCAACTCCATCCCTCCACCTCATCCTCGGTCTACCCCTCCCTCTCCCTCCCTCCAGCTCACCCCCCCCTCCCTCATATACCTCTCAACTCCATCCCTCCACCTCATCCTCGGTCTACCCCTCCCTCTCCCTCCCTCCACCTCACCTACATACACCCTTTTAGTCAGTCTTTCATTCTCCATTCTCTCCACATGTCCAAACCACCTCAATGTATTTCTCCTAATCTTTTCAACCACATCCACATCTACCCCACAACGTTCCTTCACTTCTTCATTCGTCAACCTGTCCCTCCACGTCACTCCACATGCTCCTTTCAAGAAACTCATTTCCACTGCTCTCACTCTTGACTTGTTCCCCTCTTGCAAGATCCACGTCTCGCTTCCATACGTCAGGATTGGGATCACAATACTATCATGCAGTGACTTCTTAACTTCCATACTCGCCTCCCTATTTCTCACCACTCCTTTCAGTGTACCAACAACCTTTCTTCCCTGCTGTACCCTTTCACGCACTTCATTCATCAAAGTTCCATCCTTACTCACCACACTACCCAAGTACTTGAATGCACTCACATTCTCCATATCCTCACCATCCAACCTCACTGCATACTCTGTGACTTCATGCCTCTCAAACACCATAAATTTACTTTTGTTTACATTAACCTTTCAGATTCCTCCTCCTACACACTGTCCCAGATTCATTCACCAAACCTTGCAACTCCCATTCATCTTCACTCAACAATACTGTATCATCAGCAAACAGCAACACCGGAAGCTTCCAAATCTCACCCTCATTCATTCGGGCCAGCCCCACATCCACTGCCCTACCTTGCATCTCCTTTACAACCCCATCCATGTATATATTAAACAGCCATGGAGACATCACACAACCCTGTTTCAGTCCCACATTGAGATCAAAGAACTCACTCAGCTCACCATCCACTCGCACCGTAGCCCTAGCTCCCTCGTACATACTCTTCACAGCACTCAACAATTTCCCCTCACTCCATATATTCTTAATACCTTCCACATATCTTGCCTATCTATTCTGTCATAAGCTTTCTCCAAGTCCATGAAGGCAGCATACACTTTCTTTCTCTTCTCTAGATACTTCTCCACTAAACATCTTAGAACAAATATCTGATCTACACACCCTTTTCCCTTCCTAAATCCCTCTTGTTCTTCTCCAACTAGCTCCTCTGTCATATGCCTAACCCTATCAATGAGTGTTCTACCATACATTTTACCAGTCACACTAAGAAGGCAAATACCTCTATGGTTACCACATACTTCTCTCTCCCCGTTTCCTTTGTATAAAGGAACAGTTATAACTGATTTCCAGTCCTCTGGAACCCTTCCCTCTTCCCAAGCCAATCTACACAACTTCCATATCCACTCCACAACAATCTCACCCCGATACCTAAGCAGTTCACCACACACTCCATCAATTCCTGGGGCCTTTCCCAACTTAATCTTCTTCATCGCTTCCACTACTTTCGCCCTACTGATCTCTTCCTCCCTCCTCTCATCTCTTCTTCTCCCAGCCATTCCCCAACCACTTATACTCACACTGCTTTCACTCTCTACATTCAACAAATCCTCAAAGTGCTCCTTCCATCTCCTCAATTTCTCTCTCTTCTCCACCAACAATCTATTATTCCTATCTTTCACTCCCCTACTATTTCCCCTTTCACACTGCCTTACTTTCTTTACCTCCTTCCAAAACAATTTCTTACTCTCCCTCCATTTCACACTCAGATTCCTCCCAAACTCTTCATCCACTTTTCTTCTTACTCTCCTTCACCAGTCTCTTAACCTCCCTTCTCCTGCTCACATATACCTCTCTCTTCTTTTTGTAGTGTTGGAGTGGCTTTGGATGTGTGTGTAGTTTGTGAACCAAGTGTAATCGTTCCGCGCAAGACGACTGGATGCAAGCATACTTTATAGTATGCGACACTGGTTCAACTACAGCACCCCTGATGTCCACAAAGCAGTACATGGCCAGGAGAAGGCTCCCAAAGTTTTTTACCCTGGCAGGGCGTGAACCCTCGCTCTCCAGCGTACGAAAACGCTCACTTTACCACTTTACCACAGAGGCTCCATATATATATATATATATATATATATATATATATATATATATATATATAGGAGTGGAGAAGTATATGAGAGAGGGGTGTGTGAGTTGGGAGCAGGGCAGTGAAATGTTGGGGGACAAGGCGACGTGGAGGCGATTTGTTTGTGGCCACCCCATAAGGGATTAAGGCGTCTGGCAATATATATATATATATATATATATATATATATATATATATATATATATTTGTGTGTGTGTGTGTGTGTGTGTGTGTAGATAGATAGATAGATAGATAGATAGATAATGAGACGTAAAAATTTTATGTAAATTAGTTTTAGGGTAGATGGCGTCTTGACAGACTTGGAGAAAGATGGTAAGATAAATGATTGTATGAGAAAGCGATGTAGCCTGGAAGTTAAGGAAATGAAAGGATTAGCAATAAGACTAAAACACTTCCAATGAAATGCAAAATGATCACGCTGCAGTGCTGCAGTACACAGACATTCTTATGTTTTGTGCAGATTGCCATGATGGTTAATGAGCATACAAAAACATTGGATATCAATATCTGCGTGTTTCTGTAGTTTTATGTTTGACCCTATAATCCCCTTTAAAATGCCTAAAAAAAATTAAGATGTCTGAGATTATTAGCCGAGGTAACCGTTGTGCAGAGGGTGAAGCGAATTGCTTTAGAAATCAAGGAATGGCGCCAAGTTTAAGAAACGTTTGAACGTTGGCAGGAAGAAACTGCAGAAATAGAGCAGCTCTCCTCACCTTACAAACGAGCTGAAAGGATAAAGATGCACCGTTTCATAAATTAGAAGACGACGGTGTGGGTCTCTCTCTCAGGCATTTATGAAAGACCTTTTTATTATTAATAATACTTCACCAACAGTCGAAGTGTCAATGGAAGTGTAGAACATTACACTGTGTATTCTGGTACTTGCTCTTCATACTTACCACATTCTGATTTCGGCAATCAGTTCACCCTACAGTAGATATGACATGCTAAGCTGCGAGGGGAAGCTGATGATGTTGGTGTTGGAAATGATGGTGATGATGATGATGATGAGGAGGAGGAGGATGACCTAACTACACAGTAATCGCGGCGCGTGACACTGTGATTGTTATTATCGTGCCCTAGCAACCTACTGTTCAGAAGTGCGTCTGACTTCGTGTATAATATGAGACGCATGTCATTCGTGTATAATATGTTCGTGTATAATAATATTCGTGTATAATATATTGGTGTATAATAATATGATTCGTGTATAGTATGATACGAAATCGGAAGCACTTTTGAATGGTAGGTTGCCAGGGTACCAAAGTCGTGCGCCGCGACTATAGGAAAAGATAGGACATTTAAGTTCAGGCAGTAGAAGGTAAAGTTAGTGCAGCAAGGCGAGTAAAAGAATGATATGAAGGTGAGAGATGGTGAAAAGGCATTTATCTTATTACTATGGGGGTGGGTGGAGAGCTCAAGTAGGAAGAGTTGGGTTTGGGGTGTGGAGGAGTGGCATTGGTAGGGTTTCAGGTGTGGAGCGGTCGCACAGTTTGACATTGGGGTGTGGAGGGGTGACATAGCCTGGGATTGATGTGTGAAAATGAGGGATAGGTTGGATCTGAAGTGCGGAGCAGCGGCATAGGTTGGATTTGAGGCGTTGAGAGGTGGTATTGGTTGGATTTGAAGTAGGGAGGGGTGGCATAGAATAGATTTGAGGTGTAGAGAGGAGGCCGAGGTTGTGTTTGGGGTGTGGAGGGATAGAATAGGTTGGGTTTGAAGTGTGGAGAGATGGAAAAGGTAGAGTTTGAGATGTGGAGGGATGGCATTGGTTGGATTTCATATTTTAAGAGGCGACATAATTTGGGTTTGAAGTGTGGAGGGCTGACATTGGGTGGTGTACGATTGGGGTGGAGAGGTATATGAGAGAGGGGGGTGTGAGTTGGGAGCAGGGCAGTGAAATGGCGGGGGACAGGGCGACTTGGAGGCGATTTGTTTGTGGCCACCCCAAACGGGATTGAGGCGTCTGGCAATAGATAGATAGATAGACGATACATCAGGAGTGTGGAGGGGAGTATAGGTTTGATCTGGGGTGTGGAGAGATGGCATAGGCTTTATATGGAGTGTAGAGGGGTAGCATAGTTTGGATCCGGAGAGTTGAAGGGGGGCATAGGTTGGATTGGGAGTGTGGAACGGGAAAAATAAGTTGGATCTAAAGTGTCGATGGGATACATAGAAAGGACATGGAGTGTGAAGGAGTGGCATAGGTTAGATCTGGAGAGTGAAGGAGTGGCATAGGGAGGATCTGGAATGTGAAGAAGTAGCACAGATTGGATCTGGGGTGTGGAGGGGAGACATAGGTTGGATCTAGAGTGTGGAGAGTGTTATAGGTTGGATCTGGGGTGTGGAAGGGAGGCATAGGTTGAACCTGGAATGTGGAGGGGTAGCATAAGTTGAATCAGAAGAGTGGAAGGGGACATTGGTTGGATCTGGAGTGTTAAGGGGTGGCATAGGTTGGATCTGCAGTGTGAAGGGGTTGCATAGATTGAATCAGGATTGTGGAGGAGGGCATAAGATGGATCTGGAGTGTTGAGGTATTGCGTAGGTTGCATCTGGAGTGTGGAGGGGGGCATAGGTTGGATCTAGAGTGTGGAGGGATGGCATAGGTTGGATCTAGAGTGTGGAGAGTGGTATTGGTTGGACATGTGGTGTGGAAGGGGGGCATAGACTGGATCTGGAGTGTGATTTTTTTTTTTTTTTTTTTTTATGTGTCCGACTCTGGGCATAGGCTTCACAGCCTGCTATCAAGGCCCAGCAGTCCTCCTACATACCATACACGTGATGGGGTGGCATAGGTTGAATTAGGAGAGTGGAGGATGGCATAGATTGAATCTTGAGTGTGGAGGATAGGAAGGAGCTGGAGAATGGGGAGGGGTGACATAGGATAGATCTGGAGTGTGGAGGGTGGTATATGTTGGATCAGGAGTGTGGAGGATGGCTTAGGAAGGATCTGAGGTGTGGGGGGCTGGTATAGGTTGGATCTGGAGTGTGGAGGGATAGCATAGGAAGGATCTAGAGTGTGGAAGGGTGGCATAGGATGGATCTAGAGTGTGGAGCGGTGGCAGAGGACGGATCTAGAGTGTGAAGAGGAGCTATACGAAGGATCTGGAACACGAAGAGTTGGCATGGGTTGGATCTGGAGTGTGGAGGGGTGGCATGGGAAGGATCTGGAGTGTGAAAGAGTGGCATTGGTTGAATTTGGAGTGTGGAGCGGTGGCATGGGCTGGGTCTGGAGTGTATAGGGGTGGCAGAGGAAGGATCTGGTGTGTGATGAGGTGGCATAGATTGGTTGGATTGGGAGTGTGGGACGGGGACAAAAGTTGGATCTGGAGTGTCGATGGAATAGTTAGGAAGGACCTGGAGTGTGAAGGAGTGGCATAGGTTGGATCTGAAGAATGAAGGAGTGGCATAAAAATGATCTGGAGTGTGAAGGGGTAGCATAGGTTGTATCTAGAGTGTGGGGTGGTAACATAGAAAGGGTCTAGAATGTGCAGGGGTGGCATAGGTTGGATCTGGAGTAAGAAGGAGTGACAGGTTGGACCTGGAGTGTGGACGGGTGACATAGTTAGGATCTGGAATGTGGAAGATTGGCATAGCTAAGATGTGGAGTGTGAAAGGTGGCATTGGTAGAATCTGGAATGTGGAAGGGGGACACACGTTGAATCTAGAGTGTGAAGTGATGGCATACATTGGATCTGGAATGTGGAAGAAGGACATAGGTTGGATCAGGAGTGTCAAAGGATGGCATAGGTGGGATCTGCAGTATGAGGGGGTGGCATAGAATGGATCTGGAGTGTGGAGGGGAGCATAGGTTGGATCCGGAGTGTGGAGAGTGGCATGGATTGGATTGGAGTGTGGAGAGTGGCATAGGTTGGATCTGGGATGTGGAAGGGGGGCATAGGTTGGATCTGGAATATAGCTGGATGACATAGGTTGGATCTGGAGTGTGAAGGGGTGGCATAGGTTGAAATAAAAGAGTAGAGAATTCCATAAATTGAATCTGGAATGTGGATCGGTGGAACAGGAAGGAGCTGGAGACTGGGGGTTGGCATAGTTTAGATCTGGAGTGTGGAGGGTGTTATATATTGGATCAGGAATGTGGAGTGTGGCATAGGAAGGATCTGAGGTGTGGAGAGCTGGTATAGGTTGGATCTGGAGTGTGGAGGGATGGCGTAGGAAGGATCTGGAGTGTGAAAGGGTGGCATAGGACGGCTCTGGAGTATGAAGGGGAGCTGTAGGAAGGGTCTGGATCATGAAGAGGTGGCAATGGTTGGATCTGGAATGTGGAGGGGTGGCATTGATTGGATTTGGAGTGTGGAGGGGTGGCATAGGAAGGATCTAGAGTTTGAAGGGATGGTATGAGAATGATCTGGAGTGTGAAAGACTGGCATAGGTTGGCTCTGGCGTGTGCAGGGGTGGCATGGGGTGGGTCTGGAGTGTGAAAATGTGGCAGAGGAAGGATGTGGAGTGCGATGGGGTGGCATAAATTGATTGAATTGGGAGTGTGGAACGGGGACAAAAGTTGGATCTGGAGTGTCGATGGAATACTTAGGAAGGACCCGGAGTGTGAACGAGTGGCGTAGGTTGGATCTGAAGAGTGAAGGAGTGGCATAGGTTGGATCTGAAGAGTGTGAGGGAGTGGCATAGGTTGGATCTGGAATGTGGAAGGGTGGCATAGAAAGGATCTGGAGTGTAATGGTGTAGCATAGGTTGGATCTGTAGTGTATAGGGATGGCATAGGTTATATCTGGAGTGTGGAGGGGTGGCATAGAAAGGGTCTGGAGCATGGAGGGGTGGCATTGGTTGAATCTCGAGTAAGTAAGGATGGCATAGGTTGGACCTGGACTGTGGACGGGTGACGTAGGTTGGATCTGGAGTGTGGAAGGTGGGCATAGGTTAGATGTGGAATGTGGAGAGTTGGCACTGGGAGGATCTGAAATGTGTAGGGGTGCGCGGGTTGAATCTAGAGTGTGAAATGATGGCATACATTGGATCTGGAATGTGGAAGAGAGGAATAGGTTGGGTCTGGGGTGTCAAAGGGTGGCATAAGTTGGATCTGCAGTGTGAAGGGGTGGCATAGATTGAATCAGGAGTGTGGAGAGGGGCGTAGGCTGGACCTGGAGTGTGAAGGTATAGCGTAGGTTGCATCTGGAGTGTGGAGGGGGACATAGGTTGGATCTGAAGTGTGGAGGGATGGCATAGGTTGGATCTGGAGTGTGCAGCGGTGGAATAAGAAGGAGCTGGAGACTTGGGGGGTTACATAGGTTAGATCTGGAGTGTGGAGGATGGTATATGTTGGATCAGGTGTGTGGAGGGTGGCATAGGAAGGATCTGAGGTATGGAGGGCTGGTGTAGGTTGGATCTGGAATTTGGAGGGATGGCATAGGAAGGATCTTACATCGTCACATTATCCTCCTCCTCTCTCCATTTTCCTTTTCTAGGCTATTTAGTGCCTGACATTTTCCTCCTCTTCTGGCCGCCTTCTTTCCTTCGTTCTTTTGCCACTCTCCTCCCTTTTTTTTTTTTTTTATCTTCCTTTCCCCATCTTCTTAGCGTCTTCACTTCTGCATACCCATCCTGTTCTCCTACTCTTTTCTCTCTTCTTTCTTTTTTCCTCCTCCTCCTCTTCCTCCTCCTCCTCCTCCTCCTCCTCCTCCTCCTCCTACTACTACTACTACTACTACTACTACTACTACTACTACTATTACTACTACTACTACTACTACTACTACTACTACTACTACTACCGCTGAAGCTGTTGCTGCTAAAGACCTCCACGTCCTCATCATCACCTCCTGTCCCGCATTTTTCCCACTCACTCCTTCCCCTTCTCCAACTCCTCCTACTCCCTATCACACTTTTAAACACACTCCTTCATCTCCTCTTTTCCTCCTCCTCCTCCTCCATTACCTACCCTCTTAATACCTTCACACTTCCCCCCTTTTTTCCTCTCTTATTTTCCTTCTCATCTTACTTCTTCACTCTAGCCTCCTCCTTCCTCTTCCTCCGTTTCACCCTTGCTTTCCTCCTCCTCCTCCTCCTCCCCCTCCTTCCTTTTTTCCGTCTCTCTCTCTCTCTCTCTCTCTCTCTCTCTCTCATTATTATTATTATTATTATTATTATTATTATAGAGGTTTGGGGAGTGGACCTTCTGACCACTACTTGGTGGTGGCCAGAATTAGGATCCAAGTAAGATGGAGGAATAGAAGAAGGGAAAGACGAGAGGAAGGAGTAGTTGCAAGGAGAGTGGAAAGGTTACAAGAGGATGAGAAAAAGGCAGAGCATAAGAGAGAAATGGAGGAACGATTGGGCAAATATGAATTGGAGCAGAT
This sequence comes from Coenobita brevimanus, assembly GCF_032717465.1. Classification (NCBI taxonomy): domain Eukaryota; kingdom Metazoa; phylum Arthropoda; class Malacostraca; order Decapoda; family Coenobitidae; genus Coenobita; species Coenobita brevimanus. The sequence continues at coordinate 14,523,308 of NC_137015.1, read as the reverse complement.
GGGGGACGTGGAAGGTGTGTGCAGGATATTTACAGAAGAAATATGTGCAGCATGTGATGTGATGTGTGGGAGGAAGAGAAGACGGAGGGGGATGCAAGGAACAGCGTGGTGGACTGAAGAGGTGAGACAGGCTGTGGCACAAAAGAAGAAAGCATACAATGAATGGATGAGAAATAGGGACGTGGAAGAAGTTGAGAAGCGGAAGAGAGAGTTGTATGTAGAAAGAGAGAGGTGAAAAGATTAGTAAGAGAGAGTAAGAAGAGCGTGGATGAGGAATTTGGAAGGAATTTGAGTGTAAAGTGGAGGGACTGTAAGAAAATGTTCTGGAAAGACGTGAAGAGAGTAAAACAGGGTGGAAGTGAGGTTAGCAGGGGAGTGAAAGATAAAAATGGTAGATTACTAGTGGAGAAGGGAAAAAAAGTGAGCAGATGGAGAGAACACTTTAAGGAATTGTTGAACATACAGGATGGAAGTAATGCGAGTATAAGTGGCTGGGGAATGGCTGGGAGAAGGAGGGAGGTGAGAAGACAGGAAGATATCAGTAGGATAGAAGTTGTGGAAGCAATGAAGAAAGTTAAATTGGGGAAAGCCCCAGGAATTGATGGAGTGTGTGGTGAAATGCTGAAGCATGGGGGAGAGATAGTAGTAGAATGGATGTGGAAGATGTGCAGATTGGCCTGAGAGGAAGGTAGAGTCCCGGAGGATTGGAAGTCAGGTATAATTATTCCCTTGTACAAAGGAAAAGGGGGAAAAGTAGTGTGTGGTAATCATAGGGGCATTTGTCTTCTTAGTAAAATAGGAAAAGTGTATGGTAGGATACTTATTGACAGAATTAGAGAAAGAACAGAGGAATTAGTTGGAGAAGAACAGGGAGGCTTTAGGAAGGGAAGAGGTTGTGTAGATCAGATATTCATTCTTAGGTCTTTAGTGGAAAAGTTTCTAGAGAAGGGAAAGAAGTTGTATGCGGCTTTCATGGATTTGGAGAAAGCATATGACAAGGTGGATAGACAAGGATTGTGGAAAGTATTAAGAATATATGGAGTAGATGGGAAGTTGTTGAATCCTATGAAGAGTATGTATGATGGTGCTAAGGCTGCAGTGCGTGTGGATGGTGAACTAAGTGAATTTTTCTCTTTGGAGGTTGGGTTGAAACAGGGTTGTGTCATGTCTCCATGGTTGTTCAATTGTACATGGATGGGGTAATAAAAGAGGTACAAGGTAGGGTAATGGATGTTGGAGTGGCCCTGGTGAAAGAGGATAGTGTTTGGAAACTCCCTGTACTGTTGTTTGCAGATGATAATGTGTTGTTGAGTGAAGACGAAGGAGAGCTGCAAGGCTTGGTGGATGAGTTTGGAAGAGTGTGTAAGAAACGGAATCTAATCGTGAATGTAGGGAAGAGTAAAGTGATGGTCTTTGAGAGAGGTGGTCAGTGAATGTATTGAGAGTTTGGATGGTGAGGAATTGGAAAATGTGAGTACGTTTAAGTACTTGGGTAGTGTGATGAATAAGGATGGAGGTTTGGAGGGTGAAGTGCTTGAAAGGGTACAGCAGGAAAGAAAGGTTGCTGGTTCAATGAAAGCAGTGATAAAAAACAGGGAAGGGAGCATGGAAGTGAAAAAGTTACTACATGACAGTATTGTGATACGAACTCTAACGAATGGAAGAGAAGCTTGGACTGTGTTGGAAGGACACAAGTCAAGAGTGAGAGCAGTGGAAATGAGATATTTAAGAGGAGCCTGTGGAGTCACATGGAAAGACTGGCTGACGGATGAGGATATAAAGGAGCGTTGTGGTGTGGATGTGGATGTGATAGGAAGTGATATGAGGAACACACTGAGGTGGTTTGGCCATGTGGAGAGGATGGAGGGTGAAAGACTGACGAAGAGAGTGTATGTGAGTGAGGTGGAGGGGGGAAGAGGGAGGGGGAGGCCGAGGATGAGATGGAGGGATGGGGTGGAGTGGTATATGAGAGAGGGGGGTGTGAATTGGGAGCAGGGCAGTGAAATGGCGAGGGACAGGGCGACGTGGAGGCAGTTTGTTTGTGGCCACCCCAAACGGGATTGAGGTGTCTGGCAATATATAGATAGATAGATTATTATTATTATTATTATTATTATTATCATTATTATTATTTTAATTCAGACTTTATTTCCACACCATCCAAGAGGTAAAAGTCATGGCGCGTTTTTCTTATTTTAAGAGGTTTGCCCAGCAGGCCTATTCCTCTGGACTGTGCAAGTGTACGGAGCGACGTGGAGAAGCTTCCATTGTGGTGGCTCTGTATCATCTGACCCTCACAGACAGGTGGCCGTGACAGACAGGTGGCCGTGACCTGTCAGCCAGGAGAGCAACGCCGCAATATAGTGTGCCACGTTTGTGCTTAGTTGTATAAATCTCTTAATAGACTAGGTTATTGTTCTTTCAACTTGTAGAATAATGAAGTTGACATGTAACTGACATGTGTATAGTACTTATTTTCTGTTACCATATATAGGTATCACAGAGGATGGGTGGCTATTTGGAAAAGTGGCAACTCTTTAAACCCCTATGCGCTGAGGGGGGGAAAAAAAAAATCATGAATTCCCCGAACTAGGCAACTAAGACCATATAACCCCGCCAGGTAACAGGAGGGCGCTACCCCTTCCGGCACGGCAAGCCCGGGCGCGGCTCGAACTCACAACCCCCAGGTCCCGAGCCCGATACTCTACCTCTGAGCCACCGTGCCCCCAGTTTTTTTAAAACTTTTCAAGAAATCATTTCAATAAAATAAATAAATAAATAAAAATAAAAAAAACACGATAAAAAAATAGGAAGGAAGGGATGAGGATTAGGGGAATGGAAAGGAAGGGAATGGGAGTGGATTAGGGAAATGGAAGGGAAGAGAAGGGAAGGGATGGAAATGGGAGGGGATGAGGGAAATGAAAGGGAAGGGGTGGGGATGAGGGGAATGGGATGGAAGGGAAGAGAGGGGATGAGGATGAGGGGAATGGGAGGGAAGGGAAGGGAAGACAGGGAGTGAGGATGAGAGGAATGGGAATCAAGGAAAGGGGAGGACTTGAGGGGAATGGGATGGAAGAATAGGGATGGGGATGAGGGAAATGGGAGGGAAGGGAAGGGAATGGTTGCCAATGAAGGGAATGGGAGGGAAGGGAAGGACTGGGGATGAGGGGAATGGGAAGGAAAGGAAGGGGTGGTGATTGGAGAAACGGGTGGAATGGGGAGTGAAGGGATGAGGACGAGGGGAATAGAAGGGAGGGAGAGGAAAGGGGTGGGGATTAATGGAATTACAGGGAATGTAAGGGAAAGGAAAGGGTGGGGATGAGGGGAATGGGAGAGAAGGGAAGGGAAGGGAAGGGAATGGGTGGGGATGAGGGAAAATGAGGGAAGGGATGAGGATGAGGGGGGTGGAAGAGTAGGGAAGAGGTGGAAATGAGGGGAATGGGAGGGAAGGGTAAGGGTTGAGATGAGGGGAATTGGAGGGAAGAGAAGGGAAGGGATGGGGATGAGGGGAATGAGAGTTAAGTGAAGGGAGGGGATGAGGATGCAGCAACTATCTTCCCCTTCCGCTGCTCCTCATCCTTCCTTACCGTTCCCCTCATCCTCATTCTTCCCTTTCCTAGCCCTTCCCCTCAGTCTCATCCTTCTTCCACTTTCCCCTCAGTCTCATCCTTATCCTCATTCTTCATTCCTCTTCTCCTTCCCCTCCTCCTGCCTTCCCCTTCCTTTGATCTTCTTCCCGTCATCATTCCCCTTCCCTTCATCCTCATCCTCATCTTTCCTCTCATTCTCATCCTCCCCCTTCCCCTTATTTTCATCCCTTCCCATCCCGTCATCCTCATCATTACTTCCCCCTATCTCCATCCATCCCCCTCTCCTCATCCTCATCCTTATCCCTCCCCTCATCTCATCCTTATCCTTCCCTTCATCTTTATCCTAGACCTAGACCTCATCCATATCCTTCTTTATTCCCTCCTCCTCTTTCTTATCCCTTCCCTTCCCCTCATCCTCATCCCTGTCCTTCCACCCCTCATCCTCATCCCTCCTTTATACTTCATTCTCATCTTTACATTTCCCCTCATCCTCAAGCTTATCCTTTCCCTTCTCCTCATCTTCATCCTCCGAGGAAAGGAAAGGGGTGGATGAGGGGAATGGGAGTATAGGGATGATTATGAGGAGAATGAGCGGGAACGGATGAGGATAATGGGAATGAGAGTGAAGGGAAGGGATAGGGATGAGGGGATAAGGAAGGAACGAATGGAGTGAGGATGAAGGGAAGGAAATAGAAGTTGAGGGGAGTGGGAGGCAAGGGAAGGGAAGGGGTGGATTGAGGATGAGGAGAATGGGAGGAAAGGGGAGGGGTGGGGATAGAGAGAATTGCAAGGAAGGGAAGGCAAGGCAAGGGGTGGGATAAGGGAATGAGAGGGAAGGGAAAGGAATGGATGGAGATGAGGGGAATAGGGAAATGGGAGGGAAGGGATGGCGATGAGGGTGATCAAGGAGAAGGGAAATGGTGGGAATTTGGGGAATGAGAGGGAAGGGAAGAAAAGGGATGGGGATGAGGGGAATGGGAGGGATCGGAAAGGAAGGAGTGGAGATAGGGGGATAAAAGGGAAGGGCAGAGGTGGCTTGGGGATAAGGAAAATATGAGGAAAGGGAAGGGGAGGGGTGGGGATGAGGGAAATGGGTGGGAAGGGAAAGGAAGAGGTAGGGATGAGGGGAACGGGAGGGAAGTGATAGGGATGAGGGAAATGGGAAGGAAGGGAAGAGATTGGGTGGATGTGGATTAGTGGAATAAGAGGGAATGGGTGGGGATGAAAAGAACGGAAGGAAAGGAAAGGGGTGGGGACGAGGGGAATGGGATGGAAAGGAAGGGATGAGGATGAGGAGATGGGTGAATCCCCTGAGCCAGGACCAGTGGACCATATAGATCTGCAGGGCAAGGAGAGATCCTTGGAGAGACCGCTACATCTCTCCCCAAAAACACGCCACTATGCTTCGGGTTTGAACTGCCAACCCTACGGTCGTGCAGCACGAGCGCTGCCACCGAGCTATTCTGGCCTCGAGGGGAATGGGAGGGAAGGGAAGGGGTGAGAATGAGGGGAATGGGAGGAAAGGGAAGGGGTGAGAATGAGGGGAATGGGAGGGAAAGGAAGGTGTGAACATGAGGGGAATGGGAAGTTAGGTTGAGGGGAATGAGAAAGAAAGGAAGGGATAAGGATGAGGGGAATGGGAGAGAAGGGAAGAGTAGGGATGAGGATGAGGGAATGGGAAGGATAAGGGTCTTTTTTTTTTTAATGACAACGCTGCTTTCTACTTCATTTTTGGCCCTCTACTGAATTTTTGAAGCAGAAAGATATAGTTGTGTATCCATGTGTGTGTTGGCCTCTACCGTTACATGCAGTGGATTTTTAATTTTTTTTTTATTACGAGCAAGCACAGGGTACACAGCTTTGTGTGTTTTTTGTGAGCTGCTCTCATCAGCAGCAACAACTTTTTCTTCCACGTTGAGTGACAAGTGACGTGGTTTCCTGTAACCCAGGAAACCACTTATAAGTTATGTGGGAACCACAAAACCAGCCTTTGGTTTCCTCTTTGCATGAAAAACAGAAAAAAATGGATGATGTACTTATGGAATTTACCAGTTTGCCAGTGGCACATGTTTACTGACGATCTAGCCCAGTGGATGGATCAGTGCATCGAAACATGCTCATATGTACGCAGTTAGAAAGCGTGAATTGCCCTTGAAGACCTAACCTAACCACACCTGTTCCTACCAAAGCAAAGGAAGGAAGAAATAATGAAGCATTAGCAGGAAGCCATAACCTAAGCTGTGCTCTTTAATTTTTTTATTGTATTGTAAATTTCACATAATTAAAAAAAAAAAAGTCTAGCTACGCTTTTCTTCGTTATATAATCTGAGGGAATCAAAAAGCTTAATTGAAAACGCATTAAGACTTGTTCAAATTGCAAAATTTGGGCGAGACAGGGTACCACTCATCTTTCGACAGCTTTTCATGTGGAAATTAATCTTTTTACACTAACTTGGACTAAAATCGCCATCTCTCCACCTTGAATGCCGAGTTGTAACAAGAGATTAAATCCTAAATATAGAGCTGGTCATGAAGATGTGCTGCGGAAAGGATATAGAGCCACGTACGGTCTTATTCGGCCTCAGATCTACATGAAATAAGCTACAAAAGGAGAAGGACCTGCACCAAGTTAAGTTGAAGCTATTAAGCAACACGAGAAGAATGAAGGGTGAAGGGGTACATATTAGAAGTAAACACGAGAAATGGCGACCTTCAAAGACAAGAGTAATTTTATCGCCGTGGTTAGGGTGAAGTTACGTCTGTGTGTGTGTGTGTGTGTGTGTGTGTGTGTGTGTGTGTGTGTATATATATATATATATATATATATATATATATATATATATATATATATATATATATATATATATATATATATAGTGTATGTGTGTGTGTGTGTTTGTATAAATATGTATATATACACGTATATACATATAGGCAACTTTAATGACGAACTAGCACCAAGCCATAATATGGGTATAAGGCACTAAAGGCTGGCGTTAAGTGGTCTTGGCGTGAAGTGGTGCAAGGGAGAAAGGGTCAGCGTCAGTGGGAGGTTCTTAAACTACTCATGTCATGGAACCATATGTGTAACCAGATGGGAGTGGGGGGCAAGTAAAGGCCGGAAGAAGCAGGGAAATGTCGAGAGGTAGGACAGAAAAGGAGAAGAAGACAGCAAGAGGAGAGAGATGGGAGACAAAAAGAACCCTTTTAGTCTCCTTTAACGACCAGCAAGGATACTGGAGATGAATTCTTTCCTCCTCCCCCCTCCCTCTCGTCAGCGGAATGGCAGCTCTTGGTTGTGCCCTCACTGGCGAGGTGTCCGGTACGGGAGGCCCTGCCAGGACCACTGGGGCACGTAAGCTCCCCCACCACGACAAGGTGGCTGCCACGGGGAAGTTTTTTTTTTTTTTGGGGGGGGGCGACGGTGGAAAACGTCATACTGAAGATCAGAAATGATGATGATTAGACTGTTTCTTTTATTGGTTATATTCTAGCCTAACGATTTAACTGGAGGTAGAGTTAGGATAGTGATGATGATTGTGTTGGTGACTTACTGGGTTAAGGCGCTACAACAGGATGTGGTTCGTAAGACGTAGAGGTTTCCGTTGTACGGCTATACGGGTTTTATTGCTCACGTAATGCCATTCAGGGTCAAGTGACTGTCACGCGTCTTAAATATCTAACATAAGCAGCCAAGTCCCCGGTTGGTACGTTCGTGTTGTTGCTTCACTTTGCGAGTTGGAGAGGTCGAACAGCAATAATTAACTAATTCCTTGTTACATATCCGACCTAGATTGAACAAAGCTAGTCCAGTGGTAAGAAGACAGAATATGAGTCAACGGACTGACTCTTTTCTCTCTCATCTCTTATACCTTTCATCTCCTCCTTCTCATTTCCGTTTCCATACCTTCTTTTTCTTCCTCTTCCTCTCCCCCTTCCTCCTCTTCACCATTTCTGTTTTCTCTGGGGTGGCCTTCCTTTTCTTCCCTGTCTTTTTGCCTTCCTCGGCTTCAGGAAGTGTTGAAGCCTTTGTCTGAGGGAGGGCCGGGGAGGAGGTAGTTGGAGGGAAGACCGCTGAGGAGGTGGGATGAGGAAGGACCGGCGAGAAGGTGGACTGAGGGAAGATGGGTGAGGAGGTGGTTTGAGGGACTGGTGAAGTAGTGGGTTGAGGGGAAGTTTTCCCACACTGATCCTCGAGTCCCTTAACCACATTTTTCAAGAATAAATCTTCGTCCTCTCCCCATGTCTCTACCAATGCCGTTCTTGTGTGCTCGTCCTCATCAATCAGGTCTACTTGATACAGGATATCCAGTAAACCTATTACGTCTGCGGAAGTCTCGTCCCGTCTTGGGTATGTTGTATCTATCTTTCTTGACATGCCAAAGTCTATCAGCCTTACTTTCAGCTCGCAAGCTCCTTCTTTTCTCTCGACCATTATGTTACCTTCGTGCACGTCATTATGCACGTACCCAGCCTCGTGAACGTCAGCAAGTTTGTCCGCCACGCTTTTCATCACAGCCAAAATGGTGTCCGTCTCCTTCCTGTGGAGCGACAAAAAGTTCTCGAGGGTGTCGCCTTGGCAGTACTCCATGATAATTACAGCGTTGTCACAGGCCACTGCGTATAGCTGGGGTGCCCCTCCTTTTCCATCCAACTCGTGCAGCTTTTTGGCCTCCTCCTGAAAATCTCCTCTTAAATACGCGTTGTATGACCCGGTTTTCATACAAGCTATTCGACCCTTAAACTCTACTAGTTGCACCAGCCCATTAGCTCCCTCACCCAGATCCTTCAGCACCTTGGCATCCCTCAGAATATCGCTTGAGCACTCCATAAATTTTTCAAAACTCTTATTAATCATACTGAATTTCTCTTGATGACAATAATGCCCGTAAAAGAGGGGAGGAGGAAAGAGTAGGAAAATAAAATGAACAGAAAGATATAGATCGATAGATAGATCGATCGATAGATATACGTAGATAGACAGTTATTAATTAGGCAATACTATATAATAACAGAAAAGCTCTACAACGGGAAGAAAACTAGAAACCTTGATACTTTGACTGAAGTAATTTACATGATGTGTCTGCTAGTTTGTAGACATCTTGGAATCTCTGCACATTTTTTTGGTATTACTGACGCATCGTATACATCCCTTTCATTCCACTTATATCAATATCATTTAATGCTTTTTCTTTAAAGGTTTTATCTTTAGTGGCTGAAGGGGGTGGCCAACATCCACTCAAGGATAAAGCACTCACTCACCCGTGGGTAAGTCTATACTGGGTGGCAAGCCAAATGTTTTCTGAAAGAAAAAAAAAATACTACGTTGGTTGGTAACAATATAACCAAACCTACATGTTCCCTATGTGCCAGGTTAACGATAGAGTTGATGGAGAACTTGCCCCCGACCCCCCCCCCCTCCGTAAAATTCAAAATTACAAAAGACAAGGCCATGGGCCCGGACGGACCAACAGTTTATGACAGAGGACGGAACAAAAGACACGCTAAGGATGGCAAAAGTGAATGTGAGAGGCGCGAACGATGAAGTGATTGGAGGATTATTTAAATGCCTTAGGATGCAAAGGTAGATATGTCGGTATATGCTGAATGACAGAGGGCGAGTGGAGAGGTGAGTGTGTTAGGTAGTTGGAGTATGGATTTGGTATGTGGTGGGGTAGGTGAAATGTGAGGGAAAAGAGGATGTTTGTATTGCTGTATGGAAGAGATGGGAGTGCATAATGGAGTATAAATCAGTTGGTTCACGTAATCGTATGGCTAAGAATAAAAATTGGAATACAAGCATAGGCAACAGTTTGCGTGTATGCTCCACAGAGGACATATGTTCCTTTGCTGTATACACCAAAAGTTTATTATTAATTATACACCGAAAGTTTATTGCTGTGAAAATGTGTCAGTAGTAGTAGTAGTAGTTGTTCCCTAGGCAGTCTGGCCGAACAGCCCCGAGTCTCTTAGGAAGGCCATGGCCGAGACCGGGCTTTGCCACAGAGCTCTCAAAGAGTGTATGTTGTATTGTTGGCGTAGGTGATTGTGTGCAATGCAGTCTTCCATGATGTGCTTAATAGTATGGTGTGCTGTGTTGCATCCTGGACAGGCATCAGCAACGGAGTCATCCAGCCTCTTCTGGTAGCTTAAGAGGGCTGGATGGTGCCCACATCTCAGCCTGGCCAGGTGGACCCTGTCCTCACGAGGAAGATAGGATTCAGAAGGGTGGATGTTAGGAAGCCGTGCATGCAGCTGTGTGTTGTCTCTAAGTGACTGAATGGAGCGGCGAGTGATCTGAGTGTGGATATGCTTCTGGAAGCTGGTCTGAGGTGGACGAGGGGGGAGAGATGACAATATTTGTGTATGGTATGGTGTGCTGGGTGTTGTTTTGATGCTCCTTGGTGTGGGTGGATGTGCTGCCACGTACTGTAGTGGATGTTGTGGGTTTGTGGAGGCTGCAGCAAGACACTGGGTGCCTCTCATGTCTAAGTGATCCTTGACTTTGAGGACTTTGGTTTCTTGATGTAGGTGGTCTGTGGGTGTAGTAGCTGTGCAGCCTGTGATTATTTTTAGGGCCTTGTTCTGTATGGTCTGTAGAGTGTTGTAGTGTGTTTTGGTGAGGTTAGAAGCCCAGGCAGGGCTTGCATAATTCATCACTGAACGTATGGATTGTCTGTATACTGTGGTGGTGGTTTCTTTGTTGTGTCCGAATGTTGTATGGGCAAGTGACCTCAAAGCATTGAGTCTTGGTGTTATTTTATTTTTAATGTTTGTGATGTGTTGTTTAAATGACATTGATGTATTGTATGTTACATCAAGGATTTTGGGTGTGTGTGTGTGTGTCTGGTAGGGTGCTGTTGTTTATAGTGAGGTGTGGGATGTGACTGTTCTGCTGTCCAGTTTGTGAGAAGAGTCACTGTAGATTTGGCTGGGGTTATTTTGAGCCTGTTTGTGGTGAACCATTCGTGTAGTGTATTGAGGTAAGGTTGAATGATGTGTGCAGCTGTGTTTTCGTTTTCTTGCGTAGATGTAAGTGTTATTTCATCTGCATAGGAAGCTATGTGTATCTGTGGTGTGTGGGGTGTGAGTAGGTCGTGCATGTATTGGTTAAAGAGTGTAGGGGACAAAACAGATCCTTGGGGGACACCGTTTGTGAAGTTTCTGATGTTAGAAGACTGACTAGCAAATGTTACATGTGCACATCTGCCTGCTAAGTAGTTTGACACCCATCTTTTTGTGTTATTGTGCATGTTTGTGTTGAGTATTTTGTATGTGAGGTTGTGGTGGGGGATGGCATCAAAAGCTTTGCTAATGTCTTGTGTGATTAGGATTGTTCTGTGTGGTGGCCTAGCTGAATTCATGCCATCAAAAACTCTCTGTGTAAGGTATGTAAGAAGGGTGTTAGTGGAGTGTAGTGGCCTAAAGCTGTGTTGTGACTGGGCATGGGGAATGTGAGGTGTGACTAGTTGTAGTACCAGTCATTCAGTGACTTTAGAGGGGGTTCAGAGGAGTGTGATGGGGCGATGTGAGGAGGGTAACGTGGAGTCTTTGTTGGGTTTAGGGATAGTGATGATACTGCCATGCTTCCAGATGTTGGGTATTATGTTGTGTGAGTAGCTGTAGTTTGATATGTTGGTGAGTGCTTGTATGCCTTGTGGTAGTAGGTGTTTAAGGTGAATGTTGCTTATGTTGTCTGGTCCACAGGCAGATGAGTGCTTGAGGTTGTTAATGATGTGCTTCGTCTGGTTGTAAGTGAAAGATGAGTAGTCTGGGTCTGTGGGGAACTGTCTCTTACGTCGGATGATACGTCGGTCTTCGGGATGGGGGATTAGATGGCTGACTTGTGAAAAGTGATTGATGAGAGTGTTTGCTTGTTGTTGGAGGGTATGGTGTCTGTTGTTGTGATGTCAGCGCGTGATTGTGTGGCGTTGCTGTTGGAAAGTGTGATGCTGTTTAGTGTTTTGTAGAGTTTACTGATGTTTGTTTTGTGGTCAAGTGTTTGGAGGTAATTTTTCCAGTTTAGTGTTTGTTGTTCTGATATTGTTTATCTGAGTGTTGAGTTCTTGTATTTGTTGTATGGTGTCTTGTGTATGGGGTGTTGGGGAGTGTCGCAGTGTGTCCCGTTGTCTGATGAGGCCTTGAATTTCTGGTGTGAAGTTGGGGTTTTGTTTCTTTCTGTTGCCTCTAGGGATGTGTCTTTTGTCTGCATTTTGTATGATTGTAAAGACAGTGTTCACAGCGGTGTTGATGTTTGTGATGGGTATACTGTTTAGTGTTTCGAAATGTTGTTCTATTTCAGTTACAAAGGCCTCCCAGTTGGCTTTCTTATAATTAGTATATGTGTGTTTGTGGCCAGCTGGGGTGATTCTGGTTTTGGTAGTGATGATGATTGGGAGGTGATCAGAACCTAGGGTTTTGACCACTCTCCATTATGTAGTGGGGGCTAGGTTTGGGGAGCAGAAGGTGATGTCTGGAGATGATGGGTGGAAGAGGGCTTGGTGTGGGATATGGGTATGTTGGTCTAGACTGTTTAGTATGAAGAGATCTGTCTGGGATTGTAGTACCAGCCCTCTGTCTGTGTCAGGGTTGTTGACATGCCAGTAATTATGGGTGCTTCACTGAATGATGGTAAACTATCTTTCTATGTACTGGACAGGCCTATGCCAAGCCATATTTTACTGTTGCTGAGCGGGCTGGGGGAAGCCAACCAAGCAGCTGATAATCCTGTCCACACGATCGTCCTCCGACAGGCAACCTGACCTAGATTGTAGACCAACAGGACTATTCATATTTTATTTCCACAAAACCGTGGCTTTGGAGTGTCCTTAAAGAGAGAGGGCAGAGTTTGGAAACTGTTTGTACTGTTTGTTTGCTGATGATACTGTATTGCTAAGTGAAGATGAATGGGAGTTGCAAGGCTTGGTGAATGTGTGTGGGAGTGTATCACCATCATCATCAGCCCTATGTCCACTGCAGGACCGGCCTCTCCCGACTGAAGTGGGGACGATACAGCCTATGTGTCTCTACCAAGTGCCTTAGGCTTTTTTTTTTTTTTTATGCTAGGAAGATGGAGCCAGACCAACGAGGCGGCAATATACTGTTCCTTCCAAGAGAAAAACAAAATACTCGAGAGAGCCAAATTCAAGATCTGATCATTTCGAGATGCCTGGACACACTGTGTTTGAAGGACTGGAGATTGTAGCTAGCAGGAAATACAGACAGAGGGAGACAGTTCCAGGGTTGGCCTATTGCATAAGTGAAGGACTTGGAATAACGGTTAACTCTTGCATTAGAGAGTTGGACAGTAAAGGGATGAGAGTTTGCTGCCAGACGGGTGCTACACGCCCGTCATGGAGGTGGAGGAATGCAAGCAGACAGTTCAGAGGAAAAGTGACCATTGAAGTAGCAATAGAAAGAGATAAAGATGCAACAGTGTGGGGAAGAGACAGAGGTTGAAGGGAGCTAGTAAGAGGCGGTGAGTTAATGAGACGAAAAGCCTATGACTCCACCCTATTGAGAAGAGCTGTATGTGGGGAACCTCCCCACACATGAGAGTTGTACTCTACACAGGGACTGATAACAACTGTGTATAGAGTCACCAATTGTGCAGGGGTAAAGAAGGAACAGAGGGCTTAGCACACCTAATCTCTTGGAAGCAGATTTTACAAGAGATGTAATATGATATTTTCAAGATAAGTCCCGAACGAATGAAACCCCAAGCATATTCAGGGATGATGCAGGATTAAGCTGAATATTATTAAACATTAGTAGATACACCTGTGGAAAATTTAGTCGGGTTGATATGTGTAAGAACTGAATCTTTGATGCATTAAAAACAACAAGATTATTTTTACCTCAATCAGAAATACGAGCCAAGTCAGACATTAGGCGTGCCATAGCCTCATCCCTGGTTTGTTGAAGTAGCTGCTGAGATGGACGTTGCAGGAACCGAATGGAAAGGTGAAGGGTGGAGTCATCGGCGTACAAGTGGATAGGGTTAGAAGTACAGCTTAGAAGGTCAGTGAAGAATAAAAGAAATAGAGTTGGTGATTGGCTGTCTGGTAGAGACTGTATGTAGGGTGAGCAGTGCTTGTGTCACTGTAGTGTTGTAGTGGCTTTGGATGTGTGTGTAGTCTGTGAACCAAGCGTAATTGGCCCACGCAAGCCGACTGGGTGCAAGCATACTGTATAGTATGTGACTCTGGTTCAACCACAGCACCCCTTATGTCCGCCAAAGCAGTATGTGGTCAGAAGAACTCTCCCAAAGTCTATTACCCTGGCGGGGCGCGAACCCTCATTCTTCAGTGCACGAAAATGCACATTCTACCATTGTACCACAGAGGCTTCGTGGGAGTGTATACAATAAACAGAATATAAAAGTGAATGTAAATAAGAATAAAGTTATGGTTTTTAACACCTAACCACCAGGTGTTGATCGTAACTGTAAAAAAATTGGTGGCGTGGCAGTGCTTGGTGTCGGTAGGAACCGCACTTATTTTCCCGGTACAGTTTGACATGGTTGTCACTTTACCCGTGGCCAAAAGCTTGGGAGAGACTCCCACTAGCCCACCGAATCATTCCTTGTCATATTCGCGGCTTTGCCAGGTGTAGGACGATCTTTTCTTAACCTTTCTCATCCGATTTCGTTCCTGCCTCAAGTGGACTTTTGCCTCGTCCACCCCTGCCTCTTTCCAAGGATACTAGAAGCGGACTTAGTGACTATGCCATATGGCGTGCCTTGGACACCACTGTGTCTACTGTAGTTTATCTAGTACTGGAGAAGTTATCACGCTGAGAGCAAAGCCATAGTCGGGGCTGTGGGCAGATGCACGAACAAATCCTCCTCTTGTGGCGAAAATCAGTCCTCCTCCTCACGTCATTACTCATCAACACATTGACCTACAGACCAGGGCATACTTTCATTCGCAAGAAGAAGAGTTGTTGATTAATATGGTCTTTAATTCATTTCCCTAACTGCTATTGTTACTGAGATATTAAGTTTAGAAGCAAAGCTTTCTTTTCTTTTATTGAGGTGATTCGCGAGCAGATATTAGCCCGGCGTCCTTGGATTATGGGAAATAAAATCGCAGAATGCATAGTGAGGCTTGATGGACAAGAAATGGAGACTGAGTGTCCTCAAGTGTTTAGGTAGTGCAATGAGCAATGATGGAAGTTAAGAGCATGAAGTGCATAGAAGAGTAAACAGAGAGGAAAAGTTACTGGTTCATTGAGTGCTGTGATAAAGAATAGGGGAATGAGTATGGAAGTTAAGTAAGTTGCAGTGTGACAGAATTATAATTCCACTCTTAATGTATGGCAATGTAGCTTGGACCCTGCTGATGGGACACAAGTCAAGAATGAGAGCAGTAGAATGTTTGAGAGGAGCAAGTGGAATTACATGGAGAGACATACGGAGAAATAAGAAAGTGAAGTAACTTTCTTGTGTTGATGTGCATGTGACTAAAATCGTAAAGGAAAACACCTCGAAGATATGTTGGCCATGTGAAAAGGATGGAGAACGAGAGGTTACCTAAAATAGTGTATGTGAGTGAGGTGGGGTGGCGTGGGAGGGTAAGAGGTAGACTGAGGATGAAATATAGGGATGGGATGGAAAGCCACGAGAGAGAATGGGTGAGGTGGGTTGAATGGAGGGCAGTCAAATGGTAGAGGGCAGAGTGACATGGATGTGATTAGTTTGTGGCCACTCCTTACAGGATTAAAGTGTCTGGCTATAGACAGAAGGAGAGTAAGTATAGGTGCCCTGAAATGTTGATATTGGCATTCTTAACTCCCTCTTGATCGGGACAATCTTAGTATCCTATTTCAGCTACAGCCGGACGATTTTCATTTACCTGAGAATGAATAACATATGGTTGGGAGTGTTTATAAACCTTAATCTATTTCAAGTATAAGCATACCTGAGATACACTCTAATTAAATGGTCTACCCATCTGAACCATAATGTTAAACCACGTAAAGTCTGGCCGAACAGCCCCGAGTCCCTAAGGAAGGCCATGGCCGAGATCACGCTTTCCTACAATGCTTTCAAGGAGTGTAGTAGAAGTAGTAGTTGTTCCCTAGGCAGTCTGGCCGAACAGCCCCGGGTCCTGTTGGAATGCCATGGCCGAGACCGGGCTTTCTCACAGAGCTCTCAAAGAGTGTATGTTGTATTGTTGGCGTAGGTGATTGTGTGCAATGCGGTCTTCCATAATGTGCTTAATAGTATGGGGTGCTGTGTTGCATCCTGGACAGGCATCAACAACGGAGTCATCCAGCCTCTTCTGGCAGCTTAAGAGGGCTGGATGGTGCCCACATCTCAGCCTGGCCAGATGGACCCTGTCCTCACGAGGAAGATAGGATTCGGAAGGGTGGATGTCAGGAGGCCGTGCATCCAGCTGTGCGTTGTCTTTAAGTGACTGAATGGAGCAGCGAGTGATCTGAGTGTGGACATGCTTCTGGAAGCTGGTCTGAGGTGGGCGAGGGGGGAGAGATGACAGTATTTGTGTATGGTATGGTGTGCTGGGTGTTGTTTTGATGCTCCTTGGTGTGGGCGGATGTGCTGCCATGTACTGTAGTGGATGTTGTGGGTTTGTGGAGGCTGCAGCAAGACACTGGGTGCCTCTCATGTCTAGGTGATCCTTTACTTTGAGGACTTTGGTTTCTTGATGTAGGTGGTCTGTGGGTGTAGTAGCTGTGCAGCCTGTGATTATTTTTAGGGCCTTGTTCTGTATGGTCTGTAGAGTGTTGTAGTGTGTTTTGGTGAGGTTAGAAGCCCAGGCAGGGCTTGCATAATTCATCACTGAACGTATGGATTGTTTGTATACTGTGGTGGTGGTTTCTTTGTTGTGTCCGAATGTTGTATGGGCAAGTGACCTCAAAGCATTGAGTCTTGGTGTTATTTTATTTTTAATGTTTGTGATGTGTTGTTTAAATGACATTGATGTATTGTATGTTACACCAAGGATTTTGTGTGTGTGTGTGTGTGTGTGTGTGTGTGTGTGTGTGTGTGTGGTAGGGGAGTGTTGTTTATGGTGAGGTGTGGGATGTGACTGTTTTCTGCTGTCCTGTTTGTGAGAAGAGTCACTGTAGATTTGGCTGGGACTATTTTGAGCCTGTTTGTGGTGAACCATTCGTGTAGTGTGTTGAGGTAAGGTTGAATGATGTGTGCAGCTGTGTTTGCGTTTTTCAAGGAGTGTATGGTGTGTTGCTGGCACAGGAGATTGTGAGCAATGCAGTCTTGCACAATATGCATAATAGTCTGGGGTGCTGTGTTGTATCCTGGACAGGTATGTGCGACGGAGTCATCCAGCCTCTTCTGATAACTCAAGAGGGCTGGATGATGCCCACATCTCAGCCTGGCCAGGTGGACCCTGTCCTCACGAGGGAGGTAGGATTCAGAAAGGTGGATATCAGGAGCCAGTGCATGCAGCTGTGTGTTGTCTTTGAGTGACTGATGGAGCAGCGAACGATTTGAGCATTGAGATGCTTCTGGAAGCTGGTTTGAGGTGGACAAAAGGGGAGAGATGACAGTATTTGTGTATGATATTGTGTGCTGGGTGTTGTTTTGATGTTCCTTGGTGTGTGTGGATGTGCTGCCATGTAATGTAGTGGATGGTGTGGGTTTGTGGAGGTTGCAGCAAGAATTTGTCCTCCTTATGTCTAGATGATCCTTGACTTTGAGGACTTTGGTTTCTTGGTGAAGATGGTCTGTAAGTGTAGTAGCTGTGCAGCCTGTGATTATTTTTAGGGCCTTGATATGTATGGTCTGTGGGGTGTTGAAGTGTGTTCCAGTGAGGTTAGAAGTCCAAGCAGGGCTTGCATAGTTCAACACTGAACGTATATAATGTTTGTATACTGTGATGGTGGTTTCTTTGTTGTGTCCGAATGTTGTATGGGCAAGTGACTTTAGGGCGTTGAGTCTTGGTGTTAATCTATTTTTTACGTTTTGTGATGTGTTGTTTAAATGACATTGATATATTGTATGTTACACCAAGGATTTTGTGTGTATTCTTACCTAATTGATCTTACCTAACTGAATCTTAACAGGAATGAGTCAAGCTCGTACTGTCCCGTGTATTAAATCATTTTTATCATACATATCCTTAATTTTATGAATTGTTTTGGCACACACTATTTCATTCGGTAGTGCAATCCACTGATCAACTTCCCTATTTGTGAAATTGAATTTCCTTACGTTTTATCACCTCTCTTTTTATGCAGTTTTTTGCAGTGTCCTCCTGCTGATGCTTCCCCAAGGTTATATACTCATTTATGTCTATTTTCTCTTTCCCTAAGACATATTAATTTAGCATAATCACGTCTCCTCATTTCCCTCTCTCCTGTAGTGTTGGCATATTCATTTTTTCTAGTCTTTCTTCATAGCTTAGATCCCTTAAGCTTGGTACCCATCTTGTAGCTGCCCTTTGAACTTTTTCAATCTTTTCTATGTGTTTCTAGAGATGAGGATTCCAGACTACTGATGCATACACCAGGGTTGGTCTGGTGAATGATGTTATTATCTTTCTCAGCATGTCTTCATTTATGTATGTGAATTCTATTCTCATATTAGCAAGCAGTGAATACATATTCCGTGCCTTCTCACTGATGTGGTCAGCTGGAGATAGTCTGTTATTGATAATCACTCCTAGGTCTTTCACTCTTTCTGATATGTGTAGGGATTTACTTCCTTACTTATAATCCCAATCTGGTCGAAGTGGAAGTGTTGTGTGGGTAGTGGTGTGCAGAATTGTGGATGCGCTGGGTGGAAGTGTGTGTGTATGTGGATGTACTGGGTGAAAGGGTCAGTGTATGTGATTGTGTTGGGTGGAAGTGCAATGGTGGTGGTGGATGGAAGTATGGATGTAAATGTATGTGGGTAATTATGAGTGAAAGTATTGGTGAATGTGAATGTATAAGGGTGTGGAGGTATTAGTGTGGGTGTGTGTGGGTGATGCAAGGAGGATATGTCGATGAATGTACAGTCGTGGCCATATATAATCACCTATCCTCCTTTACCTCGTGCCTCAGACTGGCTCGTTTATGCGTAGCAAGTCACACTGGAGTAAGAGGGGCTGAGAGGGAGGGGCCAGAGAGAGAAGGGAAGGTGGGTGGGGGGACGAGCGACGGTGCTTGGGTGGAGTGAGGGAGGGGAGGTAGGGGAGGGAGAATGAAATGCTAAGTTGTGGCCACATAATTTGTCTATTTTCTTTCATCCAGGCCATCATATAAATGAGTTACTATTCGGTAGATAAAGCTGCATTACACCTTGTATAGCGGTGTCAGATAACAAGCTTTAGATAGGTGGTGATATCAAGGACTGACTCGTGAGAGAAATATACTGACGTGACACATCAAACATTAGTGCGGAGCCAGATATTTGTGTTTATCCGTGTATTTTGACTTCAGGCGGAGAATGGAATCTGGATCGCTTTGACTTCGTACTGTTTGTGTAAGAAACGTCCTCTACCCTTACCTGTAATTAATTTTTGGAATGAATTATTATGTGCAACCTTTGACATGGCTGTGTCCCCAGTAAATATGATCACCGTCGCGGTATACACTCCATCTATACAGCCACCATCATGTCAAATCAATAATTATTAAATGACATCACTATGAAAAGGCTATTTAAAATAATTGTGCATAAAAGGTAAATAAATTTGATGTCTGTGCTCATGGGTGGATATGATAACGGTATCTCTCATAAGCTGTTAGAAAGAAAATGAAACAAAATCGTATTCAAACTCCCAAAATATATCTCTGTCAATATTTACCGACACTGGTCAAGCCAAAACAACCGGGAAAGCCTTGGTAAGCAGTCCAGTGGCCTCATGCCTTAAAACCCTCATGCAGGCTTTGCGGCACCGGGAAAACAATGTTGTTGATAGTTTGCTGGTTTCATCTGAACAACTCCCACTCATCCTTGGTATGCTGGAGAAGGCGGGCCCGTTTCCTCTCCTTCTCTGGCTTCCTCACGTTGACAGTCTGGGCCCACAAAATCTCTATGGCTCTGCACAAATAATTGATCTGTCACGTCAGTATACTTCTCTCACGAGCCAGTCCTTGATATCACCACCAATCTAAAGTTTGTTTTCTGACGCCGCTATACAAGATGTAATGCAGCTTTGTCTACTAAAGAGTAACTCCTTAACATGATGGCCTGGATGAAAGAAAATAGACAAATTATGTGGCCACAACTTAGCATTTCATTCTCCCTCCCGTACCTACCCTCCCTCCTCTCCCTCCCCTACCTACCCTCCCTCCTCTCCCTCACTCCACCCTATCACCATCGTTCGTCCCCCCCCAGACCTTCCCTTCTCTCTCTGGCCCCTCTCTCTCAGCCCCTCTTACTACAGTGTGACTTGCCGCACATAAACGAGCCAGTCTGAGGCACCGGGTACATGAGAATAGGTGATTATTTATGGCCACGACTGTAAGTGGTGTTCGATGGAACTGTGTGGGTGGATGTGGGAAGATGAATATGTATGAGTAGGCTTGGCTGTGTGAATTGAGATATGAATGAATTTGTGTTGATCGGAGCGGGTTGTGGATGTGGGCGTGATGGATGTGTATATATTGACGTGAAAGTGTGTGTGTGTGTGTGTGTGTGTGTGTGTGTGAGACAGACAGACAGAAAGAATAGGGAGAATCTTGTCCACCAGGGTTCTCTTCACACACACACACACACACACAGGAGACACCAAGGAGTGCAGACGCGGGCCGACAGCGCTCCATACCGAGCCAGCACGGCCAGTGGCATTACCTAAATTAGTATCTTTATATGAGTCAAGCTCTGTACCAGGTTAGACTATATGGTTTTTTATTATTAAAAAAAAAAAAGTTTAAACAAGACTTGTTCAAACAGAAAAGAGAACCGAGTAGCGAAAGAATGCACTCAATCAGCTGATTGTTTGTTTAGACTACAACTGCCCCAGGGAATGTAAGTACTCTGTGCTTTTGGTATTGCAGAATGGCCACATACTTTAGTAAGCAGATTTGGAAAAGAAAAGGGATAAAGGTAGAAAGCAGGATGATGATTTCTACCAAGAACTGGTTGAAATGGAGACTCACAATAAACTGGTAGAGCATGTACACAGACTGGAGACGGCCTTCCAGAATGAGATTGATGAAATAAAGAAGCAGATGCACTTGCAAAAGGAATAAATAGAAAAACTAGGAAGGGAGGTCAACAAGAAAGACACAACCATATGTGAACTAACAGTGGAAGTGAGTACACTTAGGAGGAAAATTAGTGAAATGGTAAGTACAGTAGTCAACCACGAGAGTATTATGAAAGAGTTCAAAAATGTTACAGAGACAATTAGGCAAGTAAGCAGTCTGATAGACCAAAGCAGTGATATTGAGGAGTAGATAACACAGGTGAATGAAGCTGTGCAAAACTACAAAAATGCTGTGGAAACCACGTACGCTGAAATGGGGAAAGTAAAGAAAGACTTAGAAACAAGGGTGGAAGATAAAAGCATTAAAAAGGAGGTGAAAAGAATAATCCAAAACAATCCAAAGTTAGTCAGAGATTCAGTAGATATCAACAAGTCTATAGTAATCACTGGTATAGAAGAGGAAGAAGTAAAAAGCAAGATCTCAAGAGACAAAAAGGAGATGGCAAATGTAATGAGTTTATTGAAAGAAGTATCAGAGGAAATATGTAGTAAAAATATAGAGGAACACAAAAGGTTAGGGAAATACGAGAAAAGCAAGTCAAGACCTCTAAAGGTAACTTTCCAGAGTGTAAACACCGTGGAGGAGATACTAAAAAATGCAAAGAATCTTATGGAAAAAGAGGAGTTCAAAAATGTATGGATAAAAAGATGCCTAACACAAGAGGAACTGTAATTACTGAAAGAGAAGAGGGAGGAAGCAAAAACGAAAAAAGAGGGAAGATCAGAAGAAGAGAAGAACACATTTTTTTTACAAAGTAACAGGATTGCAGGTACGAAAGTGGTACATAAACAGGAGGGAATAAAAAGGAGGAAGGTAGTAGAACCATGTCATGACAAGTATATCAAAAAGATGATTAAGTTGATGTACTCAAATGTGGATGGAATGGTATCTAAATTATTAGAGATGAATGATTATGTCAGAGAAAATGAACCACATATAATATGCCTAACTGAAACAAAATTAACACCAAGGATATCAAATGACATACTAAACTTAGAGGAATATAATATATGGAGAAGAGATAGAAACTTAAAAAAAGGAGGAATTATAATATTAACTAAGAAGAATCTAAAAGACTAGATATACCTTCACAAGTAGAACTGATTGCAGTAGAGATCAACACATCTGAAGGGAAAGTAATTGTATCCAATTTGTACATGCCACCCAGATCAAACACATGGGAAAGAGACGAATATGAGGACCTGGCAGAGAGTACAATTCAGAGTTTAAGATCACTTCTACATAAAATGGAAGAGAAATCGGAAAGAATTAGCCTATACTAACTGGAGATTTTAATACAAATATAAATTGGAATACTCTAGATATAATAAGCCAAGAAAGCTTTTGGGACCAAAAGCTCCTGGATCTCGTGCAAGAGTTTTTCCTAACGCAACATGTGAGGGAAACCACCAGAAAAAGAGGACTCGATGTACCTTCAATGCTAGATCTCATATTTACTAGGCAAGAAAATGATATTGACAGTTTAATATATCACCCTCCACTCGGCAAAAGCGATCATGCAGTACTAAATAGCAACTTCAGGATAGCATATGACATAGTTAACAGCAATGAAAGTTACAAAAAGAGCCTAACCTATAAAAAGGGAAATTGTCATGACCTAAAGAAGTATTTCTTAGAAGTTGATTGGGAAAATGAGCTTAGAGGACAAGATTTAAATGCTGTATATAAAAAATTCTGTGATTTTTATGAAATAGGAGTCCAGAAGTACATCCCACAGTACAAAGAAACAGATAAGCAAATACAGAAATGGTTCAATACAGAATGTAAAAAATCAAAAGAAAGATGAGATTTGTTGTGGAATAGATACAGAAGACACAATAGTGAAAGGGTATATAATAATTACAAACAGGCAAGAAACGATTATACAAGAATATGGAGGGAAGCCCAAAAACAGTTTGAGGAGGATATCATAAATAAAAGTAGTGATCAACCGAAGCTATAGTACAGCTACATCAGAAGCAAAACCAAAGTTAAAGATATAATACAATCCATTACGGACGAGGGAATCACATATACACAAGAGAAAGATATTTGTGAAGCACTAAATAAGAATTTCCAATCAGTTTTTACAGAAGAAAAAAATTTTGAGAGGGACTATGTGGAACATGCATGCCCACACATACTACCAGATATACAAATATCAGAAAAAGTAATACAAGAGGAGTTAAGTAAATTAGACAGAGGAAAAGCAAATGGTCCTGATGAAATTTCATGTTGGGTGCTACGAGAATGTGGAAAGGAGTTAAGTAAACCATTATTTTTAATTTTCA
The DNA here is from genome assembly GCF_032717465.1 of Coenobita brevimanus. Taxonomy (NCBI): domain Eukaryota; kingdom Metazoa; phylum Arthropoda; class Malacostraca; order Decapoda; family Coenobitidae; genus Coenobita; species Coenobita brevimanus. The sequence continues at coordinate 14,500,243 of NC_137015.1, read as the reverse complement.
AGAAATCCTTGAGTCAAGGAAAACTGCCTGATATTTGGAAGAAAGCAAATATTGTCCCCTTATTCAAGAAAGGGAATAGACAAAATCCACTCAACTACCGACCAGTATCACTGACCAGTGTTGTAAGCAAGGTATTAGAAAAGCTTATAAGAAAAGCTTGGGTAAATCATCTAGAAGAACACAATATGATAACAGAAAGACAGTTTGGTTTCAGAAAAGGAAAATCATGTGTTACTAATCTGTTGAGCTACTATGACAGAGTAACAGACACATTACAGGATAGAGAAGGATGGGTGGACAGTATCTATTTAGATTTCAAGAAAGCATTTGACACAGTACCACACCAAAGACTTTTATGGAAACTGTACCATCAAGAAGGAATTCGAGGCAAACTGTTTTGTTGGATGCAAGATTTTCTCATAACAAGAGAAATTAGAACAGTACTAAGGGGAAATTACTCATCATGGAAAGAAGTGACTAGTGGAGTACCACAGGGCTCAGTGTTGGCACCAATCATGTTTTTAGTGTATATAAATGATATAGACAGTAACACTGGAAATGAAAGCTATCTAAATATGTTTACAGATGATGCAAAAATACAATGGAGAATTACTAACACAGACTCTTGTAAAGAGCTACAAGAAGAATTAAATAAACTTCATGAATGGAGTAATACATGGCAAATGGAATTCAGTGTGGACAAGTGTCATGTAATCAAGTTTGGTAAAAGTGGAAAAAGA